>NW_027263022.1:82413-107097 GCF_902827115.2 Pseudochaenichthys georgianus
ACATTGTCCCCCTCTTCTTCGTGCTCCTACACAACATGTGTCCCCTCTTCTTCATGTCTCTTCTACATCAACATGTGTCCCCTCTTCTTCATGTCTCTTCTACATCAACATGTGTCCCCTCTTCTTCATGTCTCTTCTACATCAACATGTGTCCCTCTTCTTCCCTCTTCTTCATGTCTCTTCTACATCAACATGTGTCCCCTCTTCTTCATGTCTCTTCTACATCAACATGTGTCCCCTCTTCTTCATGTCTCTTCTACATCAACATGTGTCCCCTCTTCTTCATGTCTCTTCTACATCAACATTGTGTCCCCTTCTTCATGTCTCTTCTACATCAACCAGTGTCCCCTCTTCTTCATGTCTCTTCTACATCAACATGTGTCCCCTCTTCTTCATGTCTCTTCTACATCAACATGTGTCCCCTCTTCTTCATGTCTCTTCTACATCAACATGTGTCCCCTCTTCTCATGTCTCTTCTACATCAACATGTGTCCCCTCTTCTTCATGTCTCTTCTACATCAACATGTGTCCCCTCTTCTTCATGTCTCTTCTACATCAACATGTGTCCCCTCTTCTTCACGTCTCTTCTACATCAACATGTGTCCCCTCTTCTTCATGTCTCTTCTACATCAACATGTGTCCCCTCTTCTTCATGTCTCTTCTACATCAACATGTGTCCCCTCTCTTCATGTCTCTTCTACATCAACATGTGTCCCTCTTCTTCATGTCTCTTCTACATCAACATGTGTCCCCTCTTCTTCATGTCTCTTCTACATCAACATGTGTCCCCTCTTCTTCATGTCTCTTCTACATCAACATGTGTCCCCTCTTCTTCATGTCTCTTCTACATCAACATGTGTCCCCTCTTCTTCATGTCTCTTCTACATCAACATGTGTCCCCTCTTCTCATGTCTCTTCTACATCAACATGTGTCCCCTCTTCTTCATGTCTCTTCTACATCAACATGTGTCCCCTCTTCTTCATGTCTCTTCTACATCAACATGTGTCCCCTCTTCTTCATGTCTCTTCTACATCAACATGTGTCCCCTCTTCTTCATGTCTCTTCTACATCAACATGTGTCCCCTCTTCTACATCAACATGTGTCCCCTCTTCTTCATGTCTCTTCTACATCAACATGTGTCCCCTCTTCTCATGTCTCTTCTACATCAACATGTGTCCCCTCTTCTTCATGTCTCTTCTACATCAACATGTGTCCCCTCTTCTTCATGTCTCTTCTACATCAACATGTGTCCCCTCTTCTTCATGTCTCTTCTACATCAACATGTGTCCCCTCTTCTTCATGTCTCTTCTACATCACATCAACATGTGTCCCCTCTTCTTCATGTCTCTTCTACATCAACATGTGTCCCCTCTTCTCATGTCTCTTCTACATCAACATGTGTCCCCTCTTCTTCATGTCTCTTCTACATCAACATGTGTCCCCTCTTCTTCATGTCTCTTCTACATCAACATGTGTCCCCTCTTCTTCATGTCTCTTCTACATCAACATGTGTCCCCTCTTCTTCATGTCTCTTCTACATCAACATGTGTCCCCTCTTCTTCATGTCTCTTCTACATCAACATGTGTCCCCTCTTCTCATGTCTCTTCTACATCAACATGTGTCCCCTCTTCTCATGTCTCTTCAACATCAACATTTGTTCCCCTCTTCTCCATGTCTCTTCTACATTCAACATGTTGTCCCCTCTTTCTTCCATGTTCTTCTACATCAACATGTGTCCCTCTTCTTCATGTCTCCTACTACATCAACATGTGTCCCCCTCCTCTTTCAGGTCTCTTCTACATCAACAATGTGTCCCCTCTTCTTCATGTCTCCTTCTACCATCAACATGTGTCCCCTCTTCTTCCAATGTCTCTTCTAACATCAGCATGTGTCCCCTCTTCTCATGTCTCTTCTACATCAAACATTGTGTCCCCCTCTTCTTCATGTCTCTTCTACATCAACATGTGTCCCCTCTTCTTCATGTCTCTTCTACATCAAATGTGTCCCCTCTTCTTCATGTCTCCTCTACATCAAATGTGTCCCCCTCTTCTTCATGTCTCCTCTACATCAACATGTGTCCC
Source organism: Pseudochaenichthys georgianus (assembly GCF_902827115.2). NCBI lineage: Eukaryota > Metazoa > Chordata > Actinopteri > Perciformes > Channichthyidae > Pseudochaenichthys > Pseudochaenichthys georgianus. Next base: position 84,498 of record NW_027263022.1, read on the forward strand.
CTCTTCTTCATGTCTCTTCTACATCAACATGTGTCCCCTCTTCTCATGTCTCTTCTACATCAACATTGTCCCCTCTTCTTCATGTCTCCTCTACATCAACATGTGTCCCCTCTTCTTCATGTCTCTTCTACATCAACATGTGTCCCCTCTTCTTCATGTCTCTTCTACATCAACATGTGTCCCCTCTTCTTCCATGTCTCTTCTACATCAACATGTGTCCCCTCTTCTTCATGTCTCTTCTACATCACCATGTGTCCCCTCTTCTCATGTCTCTTCTACATCAACATGTGTCCCCTCTTCTTCATGTCTCTTCTACATCAACATGTGTCCCCTCTTCTTCATGTCTCTTCTACATCAACATGTGTCCCCCTCTTCTTCATGTCTCTTCTACATCAACATGTGTCCCCTCTTCTTCATGTCTCCTCTACATCAACATGTGTCCCCTCTTCTTCATGTCTCTTCTACATCAACATGTGTCCCCTCTTCTCCATGTCTCTTCATACATCAACATGTGTCCCCTCTTCTTCATGTCTCTTCTACATCAACATGTGTCCCCTCTTCTCCACGTCTCTTCTACATCAGCACGTGTCCCCTCTTCTTCATGTCTCTTCTACATCAACATGTGTCCCCTCTTCTTCATGTCTCTTCTACATCAACATGTGTCCCCTCTTCTTCACGTCTCTTCTACATCAACATGTGTCCCCTCTTCTTCATGTCTCCTCTACATCAACATGTGTCCCCTCTTCTTCATGTCTCTCTACATCAGCACTGTGTCCCCTCTTCTTCATGTCTCTTCTACATCAACATGTGTCCCCTCTTCTTCATGTCTCTTCTACATCAACATGTGTCCCCTCTTCTTCACGTCTCTTCTACATCAACATGTGTCCCCTCTTCTTCATGTCTCCTCTACATCAACATGTGTCCCCTCTTCTCCATGTCTCCTTCTACATCAACATGTGTCCCCTCTTCTCCATGTCTCTTCTACATCAACATGTGTCCCCTCTTCTTCATGTCTCTTCTACATCAACATGTGTCCCCTCTTCTTCACGTCTCTTCTACATCAACATGTGTCCCCTCTTCTTCATGTCTCCTCTACATCAACATGTGTCCCCTCTTCTCCATGTCTCTTCTACATCAACATGTGTCCCCTCTTCTTCATGTCTCCTCTACATCAACATGTGTCCCCTCTTCTTCATGTCTACTTCTACATCAACATGTGTCCCCTCTTCTCCATGTCTCTTCTACATCAACATGTGTCCCCTCTTCTTCATGTCTCCTTCTACATCAACATGTGTCCCCTCTTCTTCATGTCTCTTCTACATCAACATGTGTCCCCTCTTCTTCATGTCTCTTCTACATCAACATGTGTCCCCTCTTCTTCATGTCTCCTTCTACATCAACATGTGTCCCCTCTTCTTCCATGTCTCTTCTACATCAACATGTGTCCCCTCTTCTTCATGTCTCTTCTACATCAACATGTGTCCCCTCTTCTCATGTCTCCTCTACATCAACATGTGTTCCCTCTTCTTCATGTCTCTTCTACATCAACATGTGTCCCCTCTTCTTCATGTCTCTTCTACATCAACATGTGTCCCCTCTTCTTCATGTCTCTTCTACATCAACATGTGTCCCCTCTTCTTCACGTCTCTTCTACATCAACATGTGTCCCCTCTTCTTCACGTCTCTTCTACATCAACATGTGTCCCCTCTTCTCCATGTCTCCTCTACATCAACATGTGTCCCCTCTTCTTCATGTCTCCTCTACATCAACATGTGTCCCCTCTTCTTCACGTCTCTTCTACATCAACATGTGTTCCCTCTTCTTCATGTCTCCTCTACATCAACATGTGTCCCCTCTTCTCCATGTCTCTTCTACATCAGAACGTGTCCCCTCTTCTTCATGTCTCTTCTACATCAACATGTGTCCCCTCTTCTTCACGTCTCTTCTACATCAACATGTGTCCCCTCTTCTTCACGTCTCTTCTACATCAACATGTGTCCCCTCTTCTCCATGTCTCCTCTACATCAACATGTGTCCCCTCTTCTTCATGTCTCCTCTACATCAACATGTGTCCCCTCTGTGGAAAGAGACTCTGAAAGTTTCAGGAACAAAGATTCTCTCTCTTTTTGATCCATTTCTATAAAAACCTGTTTAAATGAGCTGATCAGATTGTGGCCACTTTGTGATGTCATAACGATGTGTTGGCTTGTGTAGCCATTAGCCAATCAGCAACCAAGGAGCCAAACACTTCAGAGACATGTTTTGTATCCATCTGGTGACCTATAATATATTGATGACAAAACAGCATAATAGGGGACCTTGGTCATGGCTGCCGTCATTTTAAAGGTCCTCTGATTAAAATGACGGCAGCCATGACCAAGGTTTCCTGTCACTGTCCAAGTCTGTTTTAGTTTCCATTAACCAGTGTGTGCACGCTGCAGAGCCCAGACTGTTCCCTTTGGTGTTTACTTCCCATTGTGACTCCCCGATTTCCACTGCTCAAGCGTGAGTAGGTCCGCAACGTACGGAAACCCGAGTAGTACATTGGACACGGCGGCGTTTCACAAAAGAAACCTCAGGAACAGGAGTGGAAGGAATGGGATTTCTAACAGGTTTGAGATTTGAAGCTCCTCTCCACTAAAGCAGTGAGATGACGCACACGTTTAACAAGCAGCACAATACACACTGTGATAAATCAACATGACAACCGCTGGGATTGAATCCACCACCTTCTGACTCAAATATTGTGTAATTTGATATTGTATTTATTGGCTGTACAGCACTTTGGTTAAAGGTGGGGTACGTCTGAGAAACCGGCTCGAGATACACTTGTTGTTATATTCCATGGAAAGCTCTTAACGTCCCGATAGCAAAGAATATCTGAAGTGCTTTGACAACAAATCCATAACAAAATGTTTCACCAGTGGAAGCCGTGGCGCTGTAAAAAGCTCGACCAATCATCTGAGCCGGCTAAAGTAACTGGAAGGCCTGCCTGCCTGTCAGCCTTCCATCGGGGAACACACTTATCTCGTGCCCTCATTGGTCATGTGTGTGTTCGTGTGTGTTGGAGGAGGGGCTCTGTGAGGAAGTGGCAGATTTTTTCCAGTTGTGTATTTTCAGATTCTAGCGCACTCGAGCTGGTTTCTCCAAAACGACCTACGCCACTTTTAAGTGCGGTTGTTTTAAATGTGCTATATAAATAAATGAAGATTGAGCTCTTCCTCTCAGCCAGAGCCTAATTATGGGCTGTTGTTCAGAAATGATGAGGTCGGAGTGATCCTGATAGAAATAACCGTTTTGTTGTTTGAATGGAGGGTTTTTTAAAATGGGAAAACACCTGAAGTTTGTAAAGTTAGGAAGATACCAAGGCTGCATTCCATTGTTTCTAAAGGACATATTAAAGAAACCTGACTCCAGATGGTATTGCCTTGTGTTTTCTGAACAGATTGGACCGTCACTTCCTGTGATGAGTTTCAACACATATTTGTACAATATCTCCTCTGACAAGTCCTCTCCTCCTCGTGTCAAAGCGTACAATATTGAAAATGTCTTGAAATAATTGTTTTGCATTGTTACGGACATTTACTTAAAAGGTAAAACATCATTGACCAGATTAAAAAGCTTGAAGATAGAAGCTTTGCATGTAAGATAATGTTATAATGTAAGGTACTAGTAAGATGTTAATGCAATATGTGTGTGTGACTTAAGGGTAAATGGATGTCTTCCAACATGAGGGTCAGTGGTTCAACTCCTGCAGTGATACAGCAGCGGCCTCTGGTGGTGACACAAGAGAAAACACACTTGAGTGCCACTTCATCATCTCTGTTCAAGTGATCGGTGACATAAATGCCTTGTTGTGCGGAAACATTTTGTATCCTCTAACGCAGCTTTTATCCTCCAATCATCAGCAGGAGAGGACTCTTTAAAGTAGAGACACTACACACTGATATACACCTGAACATCAGCAGGAGAGGACTCTTTAAAGTAGAGACACTACATACTGATATACACCTGAACATCAGCAGGAGAGGACTCTTTAAAGTAGAGACACTACATACTGATATACACCTGAACATCAGCAGGAGAGGACTCTTTAAAGTAGAGACACTACATACTGATATACACCTGAACATCAGCAGGAGAGGACTCTTTAAAGTAGAGACACTACATACTGATATACACCTGAACATCAGCAGGAGAGGACTCTTTAAAGTAGAGACACTACACACTGATATACACCTGAACATCAGCAGGAGAGGACTCTTTAAAGTAGAGACACTACACACTGATATACACCTGAACATCAGCTGGAGAGGACTCTTTAAAGTAGAGACACTACATACTGATATACACCTGAACATCAGCAGGAGAGGACTCTTTAAAGTAGAGACACTACATACTGATATACACCTGAACATCAGCAGGATAGGACTCTTTAAAGTAGAGACACTACATACTGATATACACCTGAACATCAGCAGGAGAGGACTCTTTAAAGTAGAGACACTACACACTGATATACACCTGAACATCAGCAGGAGAGGACTCTTTAAAGTAGAGACACTACACACTGATATACACCTGAACATCAGCAGGAGAGGACTCTTTAAAGTAGAGACACTACATACTGATATACACCTGAACATCAGCAGGAGAGGACTCTTTAAAGTTGCAGACACTACATACTGATATACACCTGAACATCAGCAGGAGAGGACTCTTTAAAGTAGAGACACTACATACTGATATACACCTGAACATCAGCAGGAGAGGACTCTTTAAAGTTGCAGACACTAACCAAAATCTGTAAAGGCCAATATTTTAACATTGATTTCACTCTGGATTTGATTGGTGTTTTTGTATTAAAGCACATTTTCCAGCAGAGAGCAGCAGAGACACACTCAGGATTCAAACTGATTCCAGATATTTAAACAGCATTTATTATTTTCAATCAAAAAGACAATAGTGATTAATTGCATTGAGAAAAACAGCTTTGATGATTTGTGATTATTCGTCCTTCCTAAGTTATTCGTTTTGCATGAAATGTACTCTTAATAAATCATACGTTGCTTTGTTTATGAGGGAGGACAGATGGTTATTTTTATTTTGTAATATCTGGTAATAAATCTTCCTCACTATATCACTTCACTCCTTATTATAAAACATGATATTCCACACGTAAATACTAAACTTGGGAAGATTACTTTGTACAATGTTTTAATGACGTCCTAAAGCTATGTGAGCTGAAGAGATTTTGAACGTTTTGTTCTACACCATTAAATACCCCACTGGTGAATTTATAAACAGAGGTTTCTAACAAGTGATTAAATGAGACGACTAAACGTCATCACGCCCAACATTAGCCACCTTTAGCTTAGCGGTGGTGACGTGAAGTCATGTGACCGTGCTGTAGTTCCTTTATAGCCCAACATTAGCCACCTTTAGCTTAGCGGTGGTGACGTGAAGTCATGTGACCGTGCTGTAGTTCCTTTATAGCCCAACATTAGCCGCCTTTAGCTTAGCGGTGGTGACGTGAAGTCATGTGACCGTGCTGTAGTTCCTTTATAGCCCAACATTAGCCTCCTTTAGCTTAGCGGTGGTGACGTGAAGTTATGTGACCGTGCTGTAGTTCCTTTAAAGCCCAACATTAGCCTCCTTTAGCTTAGCGGTGGTGACGTGAAGTCATGTGACCGTGCTGTAGTTCCTTTAAAGCCCAACATTAGCCTCCTTTAGCTTGGCGGTGGTGACGTGAAGTCATGTGACCGTGCTGTAGTTCCTTTATAGCCCAACATTAGCCTCCTTTAGCTTAGCGGTGGTGACGTGAAGTCATGTGACCGTGCTGTAGTTCCTTTATAGCCCAACATTAGCCGCCTTTAGCTTAGCGGTGGTGACGTGAAGTCATGTGACCGTGCTGTAGTTCCTTTATAGCCCAACATTAGCCTCCTTTAGCTTAGCGGTGGTGACGTGAAGTCATGTGACCGTGCTGTAGTTCCTTTAAAGCCCAACATTAGCCTCCTTTAGCTTAGCGGTGGTGACGTGAAGTCATGTGACCGTGCTGTAGTTCCTTTAAAGCCCAACATTAGCCTCCTTTAGCTTGGCGGTGGTGACGTGAAGTCATGTGACCGTGCTGTAGTTCCTTTATAGCCCAACATTAGCCTCCTTTAGCTTAGCGGTGGTGACGTGAAGTCATGTGACCGTGCTGTAGTTCCTTTATAGCCCAACATTAGATTTTTACTTCATAAATCATAAAGCGGTGTTAATATGTGGAGATTATCCTGCTGAAGTAAACATGTGAGCAACATAAACATAAACCTTTGTTTGACACAGAGATAATTGATTTTGGATATTGCAATAAAGCAACATCACATGGAGAAATCCCATTGAACCAGGGAGATGAAGCTTGCAGGGTCCAACACAGAAATATGTAATTTCTGCACCTCTTTAGAAATTGAAAACTTGGAAGTCTATGCATTCAAACTTTAGCAGAGAGGTTGTGGGTCCATTTCACTTTAAGTAAACACAGTCGAGCCAAGAGACAAGAAACTACGCCATCACATTTTTAAACGTCCAGACTACAAACGTGTTTCTCTGAGTTTCTTGAACACTGAAAGAGAAATATGTTTGTGTCATGGAGGTGAGAGGTGCACAATGACCACAGAGGGAGAGGAGGATGAGATGAAGCTGGTGAAGAGAAGCTGAGGAGAATAAAAGCCTCACTGAGTCCTCAGGGAAGACAGCCAGCGTCCAACATGGGGGGTCTTAGAGAGCAAACTATGGAGCTTCTGATCCATGCTGCTCCCTGCTGAGAAGAGTGTGTGTGTGTGTGTGTGTGTGTGTGTGTGTGTGTGTGTGTGTGTGTGTGTGTGTGTGTGTGTGTGTGTGTGTGTGTGTGTGTGTGTGTGTGTGTGTGTGTGTGTGTGTGTGTGTGTGTGTGTGCACATTGTACAAGGACACTCAGGTCCAGCATGTGAAAAAAACACCTGATTACAATCTTTTATGTTCCTTTTATGTGACATTTGGAAGTTCTACGTGCACGGTTGCGAGGGCTACTTAAAATGATATTTCATTACATTAAGTTACCTGAAAACCATTTAATTAGTAATCTGAGTATCACAATATAAAAGTAACGTAACCTTCTTAGAAACATTGTAATCCTGCTAGTAATTCTCAAGTTTTAGATGTATCAGTAATCTGATTACGTCTTTTAACAAATCTTTAATGGAATAAAGTTAACTGTAAATCAACATGAGTCTAATCTGGGTAACCGTCAAACTGAAATGTTTCTAGAATAAGTCAAAAAACGTATCCTCAGTGTAACACTTTTGTTTTTGCTCCCATTTTTCATGGGATGAACTCAAATATCTAAAACATTTTCTATAAACACAAAATAACCATTTCTCTCAAATATTGTTCACAAATCTGAAAAAATTAGGGCTGTCAAACGATTACAATTTTTAATCAGATTAATCACATCTTAAAAATTAATTAATCATGATTAATCACCATTCGAACTATGTCCAAAATATGCCATTTATTTATGTATATGGTTGTGGGAATGGAAAGATAAATGACAGAAGGCGGATATATCCATTTAACACACAGTATCTAAGTTTATTATAACATTTTTCTGTGTGTCAAAATGAAAGACAACCCACACACCTATCAATCATCAAACCGTGGGGTCTGAATTCATTACGTGTTGATTTCTATCAACGGGGGAGTACTTCAGGAAAGTCGACAGAGGGGGGGGGGGGGGGCTAGTGGAGTACTTCAGGAAAGTCGACAGAGGGGGGGGGCTAGTGGAGTACTTCGTGACCACAGAGTGTGAACGTTGTGATCAGCTGTTTTAGCGCAGTTCTCCAGTGAAGGGGGGGGAGTCTCCCTCCGCAGCCGGTTGGCGTAGTTTTGGCTCAGTTCCGTTGTACAGACCGACGTTAACAGCAGCCCTGTCTGTGCACACGGAGACCGACTCTGTCGTCCGGGGATCTAACCGCTTTCTGGAAAAGCTTCACAAGTACGTCGGTACGCAAATGCGCTTTGTGACACAAGTGACGGTACGCATTTCAGATTACGCACATACCCTGCGTACCAGTTATGTGCACCCCTGTACCAGAGCCATATTATTACTAGTATATGGCTCTGCCCTGTACTACAGCGAAAGTATTCTGCGTCGGGACTTCCTGCAACAACACCACGCCGTTATCAAAGATGTTCTATTGAGAAGACGATCACTACGTGACAAAAGTTTTCAAAACCGTGGCTACTGAAATCAGTCTTACTAACTGCTGTCTGTGCAATTTACTCCGCGCAAGTTGGCAGACTTTATTTTGCTTACTTTAACATCATGTGTCATGGTGGGGCTAAGCCATTTCTTGGTATGGGTGTAGCCTACCCCAGCCATACCCTGGCGCTGCCACTGGTGGCACGTATGGGGTGGGCCATTCTGCACATGCGTTAAATGCGTTAAATATTTTAACGCAATTAATTCAAAAAAGTAATTACCGCCGTTAACGCGATAATTTTGACAGCACTAGAAAACATGTGTGATAGTGAGCACTTCTCCTTTGCCGAGATAATCCATCCCATCTCACAGGTGTGGCATGTCAAGATGCTGATTAGACAGCATGATTATTGCACAGGTGTGCCTTAGGCTGGCCACAATAAAAGGCCACTCTGAAACGTGCATTTTTGCTTTATTGGCGGGGTCTGGGGGGTCCGAAAACCAGTCAGTATCTGGTGTGAGGCGTAGGGTTAGGGTTAGGGTTAGGATTAGGGTTAGGGTTAGGGTTAGGGTTAGGGTAATGTTGTGAATCGAGTGGCCCATGGTGGTGGTGGGGTTATGGTATGGGCAGGCGTATGTTATGGACGACAATCACAGGCAAAAACAAAAGTGTTGCGTTTATATTTTTGTTCAGTGTATTTACTATTGGCGCATTTCCACTGCAACGGGGTAGCCCCGTTTAAGCGTCCCTAAGCGTCCTCGCTCAGGCCTCGGGCTACCTCGCTGGCCGGCCGAGGCCGTGGCGCATTTCCATTACAGTTTAGGACCTGGGGTAGCAACGCAGTAGGCGGGGCGATCAGCTTTTTGGCGGGCTTTTTGGGCGGAGTGACGCTGAGTAAAACTGCAGTGGCGTCATCTTCAATGCGACACAACTCACAAAACACACACAACAATGGAGGATGTGGAAGCGATCGTTTACTTGTTTCTTGGTGTGTGGCTTTTTGTCACAGCAAGAAGGAAAGTGATCACAGCAAGCAGGAAAGTGATCACAGCAAGCAGAAAAGTGATGTTTCAAAGTAGGCTGCGTATAGCAAGACGAGATGCAGAAGAAGCTGACGAGAGAGTTTTGGAAGTCCTACAACGCTGCAGAGACTACAACAGGACTTACTACTCGGTAAGCTAACGTTCGCTAACTAGCCATGTGTTTAGGCTCACGCTCACAATACGACCAAAGTGTTTCAAATATTTAATTAATTGTAGCTACCACTTTTACGTATTAAAATATGTATGCTTTTGTTTGTGTATTTCAGAAGTTACGTCGCCACAGACCATGTGTTTGGATGCTCGACCGAGCTACCGAGTGGTGGTCTGTGATTGTTCCATCTTTCACACACACTCAGTGGGTGGATAACTTCAGGATGTCTGAGGAAACATACACCTACCTGTGCAACAAACTGCGGCCAGCGATGGAGAGACGGGACACAACATTCCGCGTGTGTATACCTCTAAAGAAGAGAGTGGCCATCGCACTGTGGAAGCTTGCTACCGGCTCAGAGTACAGAAGCATCGGACATCTTTTCGGAGTGAGCAACACCACTGTGTGCCGGTGTGTGCGAGACTTCTGTGCCGCTGCAGAGGCGTTGTTAGTCCCGGAACTAATTCGTTCACCAGACCGGCAGAAGTTTGCAGAAATGGCTGCCTACACTGAGAACAGGTGGGGGCTCCCTCAGTGCGTAGGTGCTATTGATGGATCACACATACCCATCTTGGCACCACAGGAAAACCACTGTGACTATTTCAACCGGAAAGGCTGGCACTCCATCATCCTTCAAGGAGTTGTAGATGGAAAGGGACATTTCTGGAATGTGTTTGCAGGAATGCCTGGGACCGTGCATGACGCCCGGGTTTTGAGGCTGTCCTCATTGTCGGAGTTAGCCAGTCGTGGCAACTACTTTCCACCTTGCACCAGGGACATTGGTGGGGTGAATGCTGGCTATTACATCCTGGGAGACAATGCCTATTCCTTGCAAAGCTGGCTCTTAAAACCCTTCCCAGACACTGGACGGCTGACAGCAGAACATGTCGTATACAATAAGAAAATTTGCAGCGCACGGGTTGTGGTTGAGAACGCATTTGGTAGACTGAAGGGAAGGTGGCGTTGCCTCATGAAAAGAAATGACTGTGATGTTAAACTTGTGAAATCCATGGTGCTTACATGCTGCGCTCTGCATAACCTCTGCGAGAGTCATGGAGAGGACTATGATGATGGGTGGAATGCACCAGCAGCCGCAGAGCCTGGGGTAGCAGCGGCTCAAGGTGCAGAGGAGGAGGGCACTGACATCAGAGAGGGTTTGATGCGCTACCTGAATACCTAAATATGCATTGTATTGAACATAAATAAATCCTTTTTTTCATATACATGTGTTTGTCAAATGTTTTAAACAAATATTATCTGAATTGAATATTTGAAATTCAAGCACCAGTAAGTACTGCCCCATAATAACAGTTGAGGAAATATCAGATCATGAAAAGAAAATCTTTCTAATAAATTAAGCGAATATCAAAGCTAACTATAAACATAAATACTAAAGTGTAAAACACAGCAAAACTATATTCATAAATGCAAGTGTAAAATAGTGTGGACAATTGTAAACTTGGATGGAGGCTAAAGTATCCACAATATAAAATATATTAAAATATAACCTCAATCTTTCTTCTAGACATGTTAAAAGCTTGCTTGAATGGGTTATAGGTTTATTTTGTTCTCTCGTCTTTGAAATATATAAGGAATGTGTTGTTTGAGTCTAGTAGAACGAGGGTATTACAATTGAGAAATGTCTACATGTATTATATTTATCATGTATTCTTAATACTATTACAAAATAAACATGTAATAATGTTTTAGAGGAGGACCTCAAGCTAGCAAACTCAATTTCTTGCTTTAAATCTCTTAAAACTAAGGGGCTTTTTCCTAACTGATGGTGTTTGTTATTCCTTTATACATTCATGTATGTTTATATCTTCTCTAAATAAAGATTATGTGAATCTGATTTTTTTCAATTCCAGTCGTTTTGCCATTTCTATTTCTTACCTAGAACCACACGCTGCGGTGTCGTGATGGCACTCGGTGTTGGTGGTTGAGTCGGGTTAGGGTCTTCGGCTGGTGTCTGTGGTCGAGCTGGGGTCCGTTCTGGATTCAATGACGAAGTGGACGGAACACTGCCATCACCCGTTGTTCGGGAATGTTCCTCCTCACAAGTCCCAATGTAATCATCTAGAACAGCAAAATGACTTGTTAATTCCACAAACTACTGCAGCACAATACTAAATAGCAACAACAACTATAGAAAAGAAAAACTGAATGTAAACAATGGCACATATGGTGTTAGCAAACAATAGCTCTAGCTAAGGCCATCTGCCTAGGCTATCTGCCTTAGCTAGCTATGTAGCTCTTCGGAGCTCCATAAAAGCACGGGTTGTCGAACATTAATGTAAGGATAAAATTGACTTCTTTGTTAGAAGTGAGCGTACCTTGCAGGGACTCCAGTAAAGCCGTTGCAGAGTCCAGGCCTCCCTCCCTCCCAACGTTGGCCGGTCTGTGGCCGTAAATCTGGTCCAACAAGTCGAACCACTTCCATTGTTTGCGACCCGCACCACTCGTGTTATTGTTGTCCTTTATTAGGCGATATTCGCTCTTCATCTTTTTAAGTTTTTCCCTACACTGCAGGAAAGTCCTCGAAAATCCGCGTTCGGACATCTGTGCAGAGACCTCCTGAAACACTTTTACATTTCTTGTTGTTCCGTCGAGCTCCCGCTGGATTTTATCATCCCCAATGAGATGAAGGAACGTCGTCACCTCCTCGGTCGACCACGGTGAGCTTTTCTTAACAAACGTAGACATTTTTGTAGCTCCTCCGTTTACAAAATGCTGTTTATAAAAATGCTGCAAGCTTGCTTCTAAATATATATGCGACGCTAGGGATGAACTCGCGCGCGATCTTGTGACGATTCTCTCTGACCAATCAGCAGTCGAGAGTGTTGACGTCACAGCCCTGGCCTGGTCTGATAAAAAAGAACCACGATATTATGGGGCCGGAAAAAAAGGGAAAAAGTACCCGCTAGCCGGTACTAGGCTATATGGAAATGCCACCAAAAACTGGCCTGGCCGCTTGAGGACGGTTCAGGACGCTTAAACGGGGCTACCCGCTGCAGTGGAAATGCGCCATATCATAGCATTTTTGAACAGATTCTGCTCGTTCAGGTCCGTATTAGTGTCTCTACTTGGACATGTCTCCATGCTTTAATGTTTAAAAATCTATTTATTTTTCTCATACTGCCCGTTCTATGTCACGATTTCGTCCCTTCAAACGTGACAGTTACACGGTATTGTTAACAAGGCCCAACCAGTGAATAAACTAAACCGGAAACAGACGTAGGCAAGATCCTCAGCTCGGTGATTGGATGGTTTTTAGCCGCAATGCATGCTGGGATTTGGTGTTTATGCGATTTGAAATCTGAAAAGATTTAAAAAAAAATAAATAATACTTTATTCGGAGTGTGCTTGCTTTTCTCTTTGAAAGTCATCACATAACGGCATTTTAATACATGGTTCGGCTGCATTAAATATTACATATCTGCCGTAGTTCTCTATTTATAGAGCCCTGGTGAGAAGACTTCTAGACAAACATGAGGAACTGAAAACGTGACGTGGATCATAAATATATCAGCAATTAAACAACATCTTACATTTATTTTCACACAATACGTCTCCTTGCAGTATCAACACTAATTCGGCTGACTTTTATATTTGATCCAATCGGTAGATAGGCTGTATGTAGACCATAACGGTGCACAGCTGATATAAAGGGACACCTGGTGGTTAAAACATGTTATTGAAATATATTATTATTATTAACTAACAGAATACGAGACGTGACAGGTGATGGTCAGACGTTGACCTGGCTGCACAGTCACAGAGGCTGGCTGTGTCAAATGTTCACACTTCACACCTGTACAAATAAAAAAAATGTTTAACAGATGATCCTGTTAAACAGCAGTATAATAAGTGTTGACTCGTGCAGACAGAGACTCACTTCCAGCTGCAGCAGAGCTACAGAGAAAATGATGATGATGATGATGATGATGATGATGATGATGATGATGATGATGATGATGATGATGATGATGATGATGACGACGACGACGACGACGACCACGACGACGACGATGATGATGATGATGATGATGATGATGATGATGATGATGATGATGATGATGATGATGATGATGATGATGATGATGATGATGATGATGATGATGACGACTCTGAGAAGACGTGAGCTCCTGATCCCCTTTAATCTCCACTGACAGTCTCATGTGAAGGCCTTATAACTGTATCACAATGGAGATTACTGAGTTTGCATAGAACCAAACACATTGCATATGAATATGAGTCGGACCGGAGATAGAAAATGGAGCTTGTTATTGTTACTATTTCAAGAATACAATCACTTCAGTGTTTAAAGAGTTGTTACGACCCCCTCCACTCCACTAGAGGTCTCTGTCTTTGTGTTCTGCTTGCTGGCTCTTGTTTGTGTTTCAGGTGATCAACCTGATGAGCCACACCTGGGCCGTCTACATAAAAGGCCAACACCAACCCATACTGCTCTCTCACTCTTCTGTTCGACACGGCCGCGTCTTTGTTTCTGCACATTTTCACACACCCATACACGCAACCATTACTGATAACTGACTTCCACATTTATTAGGTTTCTTTGAAGACCTTTGTTTTTTGTGGTATTTTAAATAAATATGCTTTTTGTTACACTTAACTTGTCTAGTCTCCCATCTTTGTTGCAGCCTATGAGCCAGGCTTTAACAGAGTCTAGAATGAACTTTGTATACTTTATTTTTGCAAAAACAGATAATTAACATCTGGAGCTCTTTTAATGTCCTTTTTGATTTATTGTTACACCAGGTCTTCAACCTTTATTCCATATTCAATATCCATTACTAAACAAAACAGCACACCTGAGATGCTCTGACCGGTCCACTTCCTGCCCGACGCCTCTGCAACGCCTCGCGGCGCATCAAAAATAGACTTCTATCCTATTTTTAGCGGAACCCAGCGCCGAGACGCTTCTGGGACGCTTCTGGGACGCTTCTGGGACGCTTCTGGGACGCTTCTGGGACGCTTCTAGCCGTAACGCGGCGCGCCTGGTGGAATAGCACCCATTGACTAGAGTGGCCGCGATTGCTGTGAACGCCGCGGCGCAGACGGACTCGGTGGAATCTAGGGGTTAGCCTTTCATGTACAATGAGTTGGAGCGCTAGACAATAGGAGCGTGAGTGTTCGTAGTGATGTCACTATGTTCAGGAAGTAAACAAAGGAGTTCAATGGAGGTGTTTCCGACGAGAAACAGGGATATTAGCCTTTGCAGTCCATTGACATGTACTAAAGCCTATAGAACACACTGCAGGCAGAATAGGGCCTCCTTAAAGGATGCTAGGTTGATTGGCTGTCTTATTTTTATATTTAAACCCCAATTAAAAAGGGCGAAGAGAGGAAATGAAAAGCTTTTAGAAAAGTTTCTCTGCTGCAAAACAGGACACAACAAATACGTTTTTAACATTGAGAACAGATTAAAATCATCTCAGGTGTGCTCTTCATTTCTCCCTGGCTCTCACAGCCGGCCGTCTCTCCGTATCGCTGACATGTTTGTTCCTGATTGGTCCCGACCGGCTGGAACAACATGTTTACCATCGCTGGCTGTGTGTGTGTGTGTGTGTGTGTGTGTGTGTGTGGTGTGTGTGTGTGTGTGTGTGTGTGTGTGTGTGTGTGGAACAAGGACACTCAGTTCCAGCATGTGAAAAAAAACACCCGATTACAATTTTTAATTTTTCTTCTAATGTGACTTTTTCTACGTGCACAGTTGGGAGGGTGACTTAACAAGATATTTCATTACACTTAGTTACCTGTATAACATTCAATCAGTAACCTAATCTGAGTATCACAATATAAATGTAAAAGTAACCTTCTTAGAAAACATCGTAATCCTCAAAGTTTTAGATGTATTCAGTAATCTGATTACGTCTTTTAACGTTACCGTTATGGAAAAAGCGCTGGCTGCTCCTCACCACTTCCTGCTGTGTGTGTGTGTGTGTGTGTGTGTGTGTGTGTGTGTGTGTGTGTGTGTGTGTGTGGTGTGTGTGTGTGTATGCCAGGCAGCTCTCTGGCAGCGTGGAGAAAGATCCTCTTCCCCACAGGCCCTGAGCTGCATGAGAAGGAGTCGCGGGGGGTTAAGCTGTGACCCAGATTCCTGCAGGACTCTTTGTCTGCAGAAGATTTCTCCTCATTCATCTCATCTCGGAGCGAAGCTACTTACCGGCATGAAAGCATCTGCAGAGTGACAGAGAGAGAGACTCCCAGAAGAAGTGACTTCTGATGCACCACCTTCATGCATTATGGATGTATTTTGGATGCAAAGGAGACGCTCTCCAGAGGTTTTGTTGATACTGTATGTTGCATGAAAGCTGCTGTAGATCTGCACGAGCTCATCTCACATTCAGATTCAGACACAGTTGGTGTTGGTTTCCTGAGAGTCTTACGTTGCATTCACACCTAATAGTCAGTTTTCTGCTGCGCACCAGACGACAGTTTGTGACATTGTTTCATTTTTCAGAAGGTTCGGTTTGCGTTCACACGGAAAAACTCAAACGGACTATTAACTTTAAACACAAGTCATGTGCTCGGAAATGCTGTCAACCCATTGGTCAGACATTAAGGGGTACAAACGCAAATCCCGGCAATTTCTACCGGAGCCTCCGCCATGGAGCATCGGCACTTTCAGCAGGTTATTCTCATGCTGCTGTTCATCTGGAGATCAACAGACTCTAGCGGACGGCTCATATGATTATATAATCAGACAACGTGCGCTAAAAAACATTATAACACAGAGAGACGTTCTGCAGGCAGGAGGGGGTTTCACAGACGACAGGTGTTCTTACTTTTATGTAGCTGACGGAGAATTTTTACTTTACACGACACTGTTCACACTTCATCCTGCTTCACTCTTTAACTGAACAACCGCGGATGTCTTGAAAGAACTCTTTCGCTGAAGATTTTTGAAGACATCCGCGTTCTTGTGACGCGTCAAATACTACGCTTCCTATGTTTCGGTGCGGACTGCGTTCACACCAGCAAGTGACACCGCTCCAGAGTTCGCAGGCAAGCGCTCCGAGACCACCTGTTTTAGCGGACCAGAGTCCGGTTGTTTTAGTCACTTCAGAGGTCTGCGTTCACACCGACCCAACGAACCGCACCAAGCGGCTAAACACAGCAGGGTTCGATTCAACCGGACCTATACAAGGCAGGTGTGAACGCGCCCCTTAAGGCCCGGATACACCAAGCCGATTTTGGCCGTCGGTGGGCGTCGACACGGCCTACTCAGATTGGTGTGTCCTGCACCGTCGTGTCTTTTCAGCTCGGTGTGTCCGGGCCTTTAGAGCTTCTTCATGTTTACCATAGTCATACTCTAAAATATACACTACAAACTTGTCTAGATGTCTAAAAACGTTAACTTTTCTACCTCATTTTACCCATTGAACCTGCTTCAACTCGCGGAAGCTATTAGACAATAAGTATTTCAGTCTTCAAGCAGGTGACAAATGAACTTATGAAAAACAGAAAATCATTTTTCAGCATGATAAAAAAGAGGGATTCTTTTGTTGTAAATTACGTTGGGAAAGGCCCCCGCACTTTATCAGCAGGTTACTTTCATTTCTCCCCTGCATAAGAAACATTTTTCACCTAACAGTTGAGTAAGTCTTAAAACCTAAACAGGGTTCTCAACAAAACAACGTCAACATAAGAAGTCGGCTTTATAACAATGTATAATCAAGTCAAACCTGTGCCCTGCATTACCCGCCAACATTCTCAGCTTTCATATTTATTCTGCTTTTTATTTAATTACTGTTATCTCAAAAAACAAAATCAATGCAACTGTGATTCAAAAGTGACCTTTTAATTGAAAAGTCTAAAATATTTCAGATTTTGTTTGGGTGTTTTAAAAAAAGGTATATATTTTTTTATTACAAAATGTAAAAAATATATATGTTTTAATATAATATAAAATGTATATATTATTTTATAAAAGTCTTATTGTTTGACACAACAAGCATCGAAACCTTTGAGGTGTCTCCCACAGAGTGACGAACCACACAAACACACACCACCACACACACACACACACACACACACACACACACACACACACACACACACACACACACACACACACACACACACACACACACACACACACATATCATTTATACATCACTTCAGGGGACATTACATTGACTGACATGCATTTCCTGGAGACTTATCCTAACCTTAACCATAACCAACACATGCCTAAACCCTAACCCTTACCCCTTACCCTAACCTAACCAAGTCTTCACCCTAAAATTAATGATCCCCCTTATGGGACCCTCCAATTTGTCCCCATAAGGGAGGCGAGTCCCCACACGTGACTGTGTAAAACAGATGTAGGTCCCTCCACAAGTATAGTAATGCTAGGCAACACACACACACCACACACACACACACACAAACACACACAACACACACACAACCACACACACACACACACACACACACACACACACACAGTGGGAGGGGTTTTTGGTTCTCCCTGCACCCCTCTCCTCCCCCCTCCTTTATCACGGCCGTCTCCCCTCTTTTATCCGAGTGCTTTTCTCCCAACATTCCACAGCGTCTCAGATCCGTGGGAGCGTCACATGGTAAGAGCACCGGCCCTCACACATTCACACCACACTCACACACTTGAACACTTTCTGCTTCTTCTTTCCTAACACCGTCAGATATTAGAGACGACAAGAAAGACTTGGGGTTTTTTAGTCATGACTTATTGATGAAGTGTGTTTTCGTGAGGGGGGGGTGTCTGGTTGTGCTTGGTTGGGGGATTATTTTTGTTTTGGTGTGTCTTTGTTTTCATCTCCTTTTCAAATGCTGCAGAGGAAATCTTGACTTTATACTGACAAAAGGGATCAGTTTTTTATCTTAGTTTTTAATTCAAGAACGTGGACTCTGTGAAGGGGAAACCTGAATATGTTGAAAGAGGAACTGAAAGGAAAAGTAACATTTTAAAGTAAAAATGGACTTGGTAATGTTTAACGCTGAGTGAATACAAAGGGTTTTGAAACAGTCAATATGGATCTACTTTTTTTCTTATGCATATTGCTGTTGTTTCTCCATTACAATCTCCTCGAACTCCTCAACACTTCCTTATATAACATTTTATATTTCCCATTTCCTATTGTCTTGTAACACCTCTAACACATATATATATATTATCCTGTAAGTGAAGTGTTTCGTGCTCCTTTCATTCGCCTTTTAACTCCGCTTTGGTCTCCACCAACTCCTGTAAAAACTAGATATTTAAAGTAGGGATATATGAGATTAATATTCAGCTCATGGCCGATACTGCTGTTTCCCCTAAAAGCTGAATAACTTTCTGGATATCTTAAGAAAGAGACAGTAAGGAATTTTTAAGTAACACAGTCAACAGTGGACTTTCTTTTCTCTTGTATAAAGTGCAAACTGCTGACGTTTCTCTGTCGTTTGTTGGAGTTCTGCCGATCTCCTAAAAAAATGGGATGTTTTTTCATCACGTCAGACACAAAACTTAATAATCCTATTTCTAAATGTGTTCTTGGTATCCAATAATGTCTGGTAACATGCCTCCGACATATACAGTATAACCCTTATGCCACTGGAGTCAAGTGTTTTGTTCACCTGATGATAATTATATCTCCTTTTAACTCTACTTCAGTCCCACCAACTCCTTAAAAAATACGTGTTTTACGTAGGGATTCATGAGATTAATTTTCAGTCGATAATCAACCCCCTCATGGCTGATGTGTTCGCTAAAAGCCAAAAAAATATATAGAGTTGTGGATACCTTGAAGGCCCTGTCACACTGTCCCGAAATTGACACCCGATGGACACACGATAAAGGAAATGGTCAAATTCGGCTATGATCGTAGCAACATCGGGCCATTCGTGAGGGCATTTAAGCCATCGTACGACCGCCGGTGTAGTTTCTCAGGCTCCGGCAGCAACTTCGTGAGCGGCAACTTCGTAAGGCACTCGTGAGGGCATCTTGTCAAATCGTGTCATCTTCGTGTTATCATCGGTGCATTCACATTCACTCTGATCGGGGTGAATGCCCGATGGCACCGAGGATAACAAGATGCCCTCACGATGGCCTTACGAAGGGCAAAATTGACATACGAATTCAACACGAAAATGAACCTTCGCAAGGTCCTTCGGCAATTTTTTGGCATGCCAAAGATTTTGCCTCCGCTCACGAAGTTGCTGCCGGAGCCTGAGAAACTCTGCCAGCGGTCATACGATGGCTTAGACGCCCTCACGAACGGCCCGATGTTGCTACGATCACAGCCGGATTTGAACATTTCCTTTATCGTGTGTCCATCGGGTTGTTTTATTGCACAACAAAATCATGTAAATATATTATTTAAATAACCCAATTTGTGTTCTGTGAAACTAAAAAGGATATATATATATTTTGAAGGACAGTTGACAGGAAATTGTTGTTGTTATGGAAACAACATTACGGAGAAAACGTAATATTTTCTACATATAAAGACGGATAAAGTAAAGAACAAAGTCTGAAGATATCAGTACAGTATCATAGTACTGTAACATAATTGTTTTTGGTACTTTCATTGCAGTTGTATGTCTTAAATGTAATGTAAATGTTGCCTTCGTGTGTGGTTCGGGGCCATCTTCGTGCGAAATTCACAATTCCATATTCGTGTGTCCATCGGGTGTCCACTTCGGGACAGTGTGACAGGGCCTTTAGAAAGAGACAGGAGCTTCTGAGGTTGATGTGTTTTAATTGCATGAAAACCCAGTATCTGCAATGTTGCTAAATCGTAAGTAGCCACAGATAACAGATAACTTAACATATCCAGCAATTGTCGCTTTAGAAAGTGTGTTTTCCCATTTATTAGAAATGAAACAATGGTTACATAATTTGACTGTTTTGCTGCATGGTTTCCAAGTTCTCAAACTTTCGTGGAAATACGATACGATACAATATACTTTATTGTCCGCGTAAGGACATTTGTTTTGGACTCCGTCCTGCAGTTCCGCATACATGTACATATACAAACATAGTGGTCATTAAGAGACATACACATATCATCAGTCATACACCGTTTGAACAAACACAATACACAGACGCACATACTGACAATGGCGACCTATTGCACAAGCCTCATGGCCAACATTTAAAAAGTACATTTCATTACATTTGACTACATTTCATTTCCTGTGAATGTCAATAAGCTTAATGGACGTAGGTAGGAATGAGTGCTTATAGCGGTTCAGCCTGCTCTTGGGAACCCTGAATCTTCTACCAGAAGGTAGGAGCTGGAAACCTGGGTGGAGTATGTGGGTGGGATCATACACCATTTTGTTTGCCTGTCTGATAATGGACTGCTCGTATATGTTTTGGAGAGATGGGTGTTTTTAACCCCCATAATTTTCATAGCAGTCTGTACCAGGCGAGCGATCTGTGACTTTGACTGCACTGTCAAGTTACCATACCAGGCAGTAACACCTAATGATGCTCTCCATTACTGCATGATAGAACAGTAACATGAACTTCTGGTCGACTTCGAAAGCCCGGAGTCGACACAGAAAGTACAATCGCTGTTGAAGTCTAGAGCACAGACCTTGAACATGCGCCTTCCAGCTGAGTGAAATGAAGCAACTTTTCCAAACTACACAATGGTGTACATGCTACATACATGTGTTAACTATGGCATATCAGAACTGGGAAACAGTGTTATGTCCCCTAAAGCTAATTATGTATAACTTCTTGATATCTTATAAAATAGACTGGCAACAGGATCTTCTAGATGTACTTTTTACTTGCAAGAAAACTAGAATCCGTAATATTGAAAAGTCTTTAGTAGTCACAGGTCCTACATTACTGAGATGATTTCCTGTGATTGACTCCTTAGACAGTTTGTCTTTCTAATTAGTCAGAAATGAAACAATGGTTATATAATTGGACAGTCTTTATAGTTTTTCAAAAATAAGTTCTCGAACCTACCTTGAAATAAAGCAATTGTTCAAAATTACACGACAGTGTCCATGCTGAAGTGAAGTCTACTTGGGTTACTGACACAGCAACATATATGATGACTCAATATACCTTGATGTACAGTATATTCACAGACATTAAGATAAGACCTATAAGATAACCGGATCATTTCAATTAAGGGTTGTGGTAAGAAGCTAAGCTCAAATGTATGGAGTTAAGATGATAGTGTATTGTTAAAGTCTTGGTATATTCACTGCAGGTTCAACAAAAGTCTAAGAGTTTTGCAATGAGTTTCGGACAGACAGCAGGACACATTTGGAATTAAGGATGCAGACACATTAAAGATAATACTGTAATTGTGCCTAATTGAGAAGCCCGTTAATTTGAGAAAGCTTTAACTGATCTAAACCCACCGCCGTGCTCCGGAGCAACATGTCTTTTTGATTTATTTCCCACCTCATCACTGCACGAACACAAACTATCGATGTGATTCATTATACAACCATGTAACCCGTTTTGATATCATTAACCGTTCAGGACGGTTTAAACACTGAGGACACACACAGGACATGAATACATGTATATCATTAATACACACTCTAATTACAAATGCAGCTCATTAAACACAAGCAAGTAACATAAATCACTGCGATGGAAAGACTGTCCAAACCTTCAGACCAGTTCTTTTCATGTATTGACTTAGTTTTAAATTTAGAAGTCTAATAAATATGAAATATGCATGAATCAGTGCTGACAGATCTGCAATGAACGATAAAGATACAAACTTGGATCAATGAGAAAGAAGCATGCAGGTATATTTGCTTCAACTAAGATACGCTTTAATGGGCTAAACTCTTAAGTGCTATATAAACAGCTCTGGGAAAAATTAAGAGACCACACCAAATTGTTCTTGAATCTCAAACTCTACATGTATGGCAGCCAGTCCACTCCAGGGTCCAGTTTACTCAAACACATATCCATACAAAGTAAAACCAGAGAAGATAAACTGATAATGCTGCAGTGGTATTTTCCAGAGCTGTCTATATGTTATTGTTTTACTGCCAAAGGTACAGGTGAAGCCGGTTGGTTTGCAAATGATCTAGATTAAATATATAGATCATTTGGTTGTATGCATTTCAGATTTGAAGTTTTAAAATTACCTTTCCATCATTTGGTTATTTTTATCTGTCCTCTTGCATCAGTACGTTGTGGTTGAGA
>NW_027263022.1:107597-202597 GCF_902827115.2 Pseudochaenichthys georgianus
ATTCAATATTGTACGCTTTGACACGAGGAGGAGAGGACTTGTCAGAGGAGATATTGTACAAATATGTGTTGAAACTCATCACAACGAAGTGACGGTCCAATCTGTTCAGAAACACAAGGCAATACCATCTGGAGTCAGGTTTCTTTAATATGTCCTTTAGAAACAATGGAATGCAGCCTTGGTAATCTTCCTAACTTTACAAACTTCAGGTGTTTTCCCATTTTAAAAAAACCCTCCATTCAACAACAAAACGGTTATTTCTATCAGGATCACTCCGACCTCATCATTTCTGAACAACAGCCCATAATTAGGCTCTGGCTGAGAGGAAGAGCTCAATCTTCATTTATTTATATAGCACATTTTAAAACAACCGCACTTAAAAGTGGCGTAGGTCGTTTTGGAAACCAGCTCGAGTGCGCTGTAGAATCTGAAAATACACAACTGGAAAAAATCTGCCACTTCCTCACAGAGCCCCTCCTCCAACACACACGAACACACACATGACCAATGAGGGCACGAGATAAGTGTGTTCCCCGATGGAAGGCTGACAGGCAGGCAGGCCTTCCAGTTACTTAGCCGGCTCAGATGATTGGTCGAGCTTTTTACAGCGCCACGGCTTCCACTGGTGAACATTTTTGTTATGGATTGTTGTCAAAGCACTTCAGATATTCTTTGCTATCGGGACGTTAAGAGCTTTCCATGGAATATAACAACAAGTGTATCTCGAGCCGGTTTCTCAGACGTACCCCACCTTTAACCAAGTGCTGTACAGCCAATAAATACAATATCAAATTACACATTTTGAGTCAGAAGGTGGTGGATTCAATCCCAGCGGTTGTCATGTGATTTATCACAGTGTGTATTGTGCTGCTTGTTAAACGTGTGCGTCATCTCACTGCTTTAGTGGGAGAGGAGCTTCAAATCTCAAACCTGTTAGAAATCCCATTCCTTCCACTCCTGTTCCTGAGGTCTTTTGTGAAACGCCGCCGTGTCCAATGTACTACTCGGGTTTCCGTACGTTGCGGACCTACTCACGCTTGAGCAGTGGAAATCGGGAGTCACAATGGGAAGTAAACACCAAAGGGAACAGTCTGGGCTCTGCAGCGTGCACACACTGGTTAATGGAAACTAAAACAGACTTGGACAGTGACAGGAAACCTTGGTCATGGCTGCCGTCATTTTAATCAGAGGACCTTTAAAATGACGGCAGCCATGACCAAGGTCCCCTATTATGCTGTTTTGTCATCAATATATTATAGGTCACCAGATGGATACAAAACATGTCTCTGAAGTGTTTGGCTCCTTGGTTGCTGATTGGCTAATGGCTACACAAGCCAACACATCGTTATGACATCACAAAGTGGCCACAATCTGATCAGCTCATTTAAACAGGTTTTTATAGAAATGGATCAAAAAGAGAGAGAATCTTTGTTCCTGAAACTTTCAGAGTCTCTTTCCACAGAGGGGACATGTTGATGTAGAGGAGATGAAGAAGAGGGACATTTGATGTAGAGAGACATGGAGAAGAGGGGAACATGTTGATGTAGAAGAGACGTGAAGAAGAGGGGACACATGTTGATGTAGAAGAGACATGGAAGAAGAGGGGACACATGTTGATGTAGAAGAGACATGAAGAAGAGGGGACACATGTTGATGTAGAAGAGACATGAGAAGAGGGGACACATGTTGATGTAGAAGAGACATGAAGAAGAGGGGACACATGTTGATGTAGAAGAGACATGGAAGAAGAGGGGACACATGTTGATGTAGAAGAGACATGAAGAAGAGGGGACACATGTTGATGTAGAAGAGACATGAAGAAGAGGGGACACATGTTGATGTAGAAGAGACATGAAGAAGAGGGGACACATGTTGATGTAGAAGAGACGTGAAGAAGAGGGGACACATGTTGATGTAGAAGAGACATGAAGAAGAGGGGACACATGTTGATGTAGAAGAGACATGAAGAAGAGGGGACACATGTTGATGTAGAAGAGACATGAAGAAGAGGGGACACATGTTGATGTAGAAGAGACATGAAGAAGAGGGGACACATGTTGATGTAGAAGAGACATGAAGAAGAGGGGACACATGTTGATGTAGAAGAGACATGAAGAAGAGGGGACACATGTTGATGTAGAAGAGACATGAAGAAGAGGGGACACATGTTGATGTAGAAGAGACATGAAGAAGAGGGGACACATGTTGATGTAGAAGAGACATGAAGAAGAGGGGACACATGTTGATGTAGAAGAGACATGGAAGAAGAGGGGACACATGTTGATGTAGAAGAGACATGAGAAGAGGGGACACATGTTGATGTAGAAGAGACATGAAGAAGAGGGGACACATGTTGATGTAGAAGAGACATGAAGAAGAGGGGACACATGTTGATGTAGAAGAGACATGAAGAAGAGGGGACACATGTTGATGTAGAAGAGACATGAGAAGAGGGGACACATGTTGATGTAGAAGAGACATGGAGAAGAGGGGACACATGTTGATGTAGAAGAGACATGAAGAAGAGGGGACACATGTTGATGTAGAAGAGACATGAAGAAGAGGGGACACATGTTGATGTAGAAGAGACATGAAGAAGAGGGGACACATGTTGATGTAGAAGAGACATGAAGAAGAGGGGACACATGTTGATGTAGAAGAGACATGAGAAGAGGGGACACATGTTGATGTAGAAGAGACATGAAGAAGAGGGGACACATGTTGATGTAGAAGAGACATGAAGAAGAGGGGACACATGTTGATGTAGAAGAGACATGAAGAAGAGGGGACACATGTTGATGTAGAAGAGACATGAAGAAGAGGGGACACATGTTGATGTAGAAGAGACATGAGAAGAGGGGGACACATGTTGATGTAGAGGAGACATGAAGAAGAGGGGACACATGTTGATGTAGAAGAGACATGAAGAAGAGGGGACACATGTTGATGTAGAAGAGACATGAAGAAGAGGGGACACATGTTGATGTAGAAGAGACATGAAGAAGAGGGGACACATGTTGATGTAGAAGAGACATGAAGAAGAGGGGACACATGTTGATGTAGAAGAGACATGAAGAAGAGGGGAAACATGTTGATGTAGAAGAGACATGAAGAAGAGGGGACACATGTTGATGTAGAAGAGGACATGAAGAAGAGGGGACACATGTTGATGTAGAAGAGACATGAAGAAGAGGGGACACATGTTGATGTAGAAGAGACATGAAGAAGAGGGGACACATGTTGATGTAGAAGAGACATGGAGAAGAGGGGACACATGTGGATGTAGAAGAGACATGGAAGAAGAGGGGACACATGTTGATGTAGAAGAGACATGGAGAAGAGGGGACACATGTGATGTAGAAGAGACATGAAGAAGAGGGGACACATGTTGATGTAGAAGAGACATTGAAGAAGAGGGGACACATGTTGATGTAGAAGAGACATGAAGAAGAGGGGACACATGTTGATGTAGAAGAGACATGAGAAGAGGGGACACATGTTGATGTAGAAGAGACATGAAGAAGAGGGGACACATGTTGATGTAGAAGAGACATGAAGAAGAGGGGACACATGTTGATGTAGAAGAGACATGAAGAAGATGGGGACACATGTTGATGTAGAAGAGACATGAAGAAGAGGGGACACATGTTGATGTAGAAGAGACATGGAGAAGAGGGGACACATGTTGATGTAGAAGAGACATGAAGAAGAGGGGACACATGTTGATGTAGAAGAGACATGAAGAAGAGGGGACACATGTTGATGTAGAAGAGACATGAAGAAGAGGGGACACATGTTGATGTAGAAGAGACATGAAGAAGAGGGGACACATGTTGATGTAGAAGAGACATGAAGAAGAGGGGACACATGTTGATGTAGAAGAGACATGAAGAAGAGGGGACACATGTTGATGTAGAAGAGACATGAAGAAGAGGGGACACATGTTGATGTAGAAGAGACATGAAGAAGAGGGGACACATGTTGATGTAGAAGAGACATGAAGAAGAGGGGACACATGTTGATGTAGAAGAGACATGAAGAAGAGGGGACACATGTTGATGTAGAAGAGACATGAAGAAGAGGGGACACATGTTGATGTAGAAGAGACATGAAGAAGAGGGGACACATGTTGATGTAGAAGAGACATGAAGAAGAGGGGACACATGTTGATGTAGAAGAGACATGAAGAAGAGGGGACACATGTTGATGTAGAAGAGACATGAAGAAGAGGGGACACATGTTGATGTAGAAGAGACATGAAGAAGAGGGGACACATGTTGATGTAGAAGAGACATGAAGAAGAGGGGACACATGTTGATGTAGAAGAGACATGAAGAAGAGGGGACACATGTTGATGTAGAAGAGACATGAGAAGAGGGGACACATGTTGATGTAGAAGAGACATGAAGAAGAGGGGACACATGTTGATGTAGAAGAGACATGAAGAAGAGGGGACACATGTTGATGTAGAAGAGACATGAAGAAGAGGGGACACATGTTGATGTAGAAGAGACATGAAGAAGAGGGGACACATGTTGATGTAGAAGAGACATGAAGAAGAGGGGACACATGTTGATGTAGAAGAGACATGAAGAAGAGGGGACACATGTTGATGTAGAAGAGACATGAAGAAGAGGGGACACATGTTGATGTAGAAGAGACATGAAGAAGAGGGGACACATGTTGATGTAGAAGAGACATGAAGAAGAGGGGACACATGTTGATGTAGAAGAGACATGAAGAAGAGGGGACACATGTTGATGTAGAAGAGACATGAAGAAGAGGGGACACATGTTGATGTAGAAGAGACATGAAGAAGAGGGGACACATGTTGATGTAGAAGAGACATGAAGAAGAGGGGACACATGTTGATGTAGAAGAGACATGAAGAAGAGGGGACACATGTTGATGTAGAAGAGACATGAAGAAGAGGGGACACATGTTGATGTAGAAGAGACATGGAAGAAGAGGGGACACATGTTGATGTAGAAGAGACATGAAGAAGAGGGGACACATGTTGATGTAGAAGAGACATGAAGAAGAGGGGACACATGTTGATGTAGAAGAGACATGAAGAAGAGGGGACACATGTTGATGTAGAAGAGACATGGAGAAGAGGGGACACATGTTGATGTAGAAGAGACATGAAGAAGAGGGGACACATGTTGATGTAGAAGAGACATGAAGAAGAGGGGACACATGTTGATGTAGAAGAGACATGAAGAAGAGGGGACACATGTTGATGTAGAAGAGACATGAAGAAGAGGGGACACATGTTGATGTAGAAGAGACATGAAGAAGAGGGGACACATGTTGATGTAGAAGAGACATGAAGAAGAGGGGACACATGTTGATGTAGAAGAGACATGGAGAAGAGGGGACACATGTTGATGTAGAAGAGACATGAAGAAGAGGGGACACATGTTGATGTAGAAGAGACATGAAGAAGAGGGGACACATGTTGATGTAGAAGAGACATGAAGAAGAGGGGACACATGTTGATGTAGAAGAGACATGGAGAAGAGGGGACACATGTTGATGTAGAAGAGACATGAAGAAGAGGGGACACATGTTGATGTAGAAGAGACATGAAGAAGAGGGGACACATGTTGATGTAGGAGAGACACGAAGAAGAGGGGACACATGTTGATGTAGGAAGAGACACGAAGAAGAGGGGACACATGTTGATGTAGAAGAGACATGAAGAAGAGGGGACACATGTTGATGTAGGAGAGACACGAAGAAGAGGGGACATGTGTTGATGTAGAAGAGACATGAAGAAGAGGGGACACATGTTGATGTAGAAGAGACATGGAGAAGAGGGGACACATATTGATGTAGAAGAGACATGACGAAGAGGGGACACGTGTTGATGTAGAAGAGACATGAAGAAGAGGGGACACGTGTTGATGTAGGAGAGACACGAAGAAGAGGGGACACATGTTGATGTAGAAGAGACATGAAGAAGAGGGGACACATGTTGATGTAGGAGAGACACGAAGAAGAGGGGACACGTGTTGATGTAGAAGAGACATGGAGAAGAGGGGACACATGTTGATGTAGAAGAGACATGGAGAAGAGGGGACACATGTTGATGTAGAAGAGACATGAAGAAGAGGGGACACATGTTGATGTAGAAGAGACATGGAGAAGAGGGGACACATGTTGATGTAGAAGAGACATGAAGAAGAGGGGACACATGTTGATGTAGAAGAGACATGAAGAAGAGGGGACACATGTTGATGTAGAAGAGACATGAAGAAGAGGGGACACATGTTGATGTAGAAGAGACATGAAGAAGAGGGGACACATGTTGATGTAGAAGAGACATGAAGAAGAGGGGACACATGTTGATGTAGAAGAGACATGAAGAAGAGGGGACACATGTTGATGTAGAAGAGACATGAAGAAGAGGGGACACATGTTGATGTAGAAGAGACATGAAGAAGAGGGGACACCTGCTCCAGTGTGTGTACGCCGTGGGGAAGAGCAGTGCTGCCATCAACAACAGATAAGATAAAGTGTATAATCGAGCCTCCCTGACGATGACGGAGAACAGGGACCTGCAGCCGGGGGCCAGGTCGATGTAAGGGTCCAGCAGGTGCTCGTGCAGGTGGGGGTGCGGGGACATGGAGAGCTTGGAGAGCACAGAGGTCACCTGCAGGTTCACACCGTAGGGCTGTGGGACAGAGAGGAAGGGAACCAGCTGCAGGTGCAATGTGTAGAACAGCTCAATGTGTAGAACAGCTCAATGTGTAGAACAGCTCAATGTGTAGAACAGCTCAATGTGTAGAACAGCTCAATGTGTAGAACAGCTCAATGTGTAGAACAGCTCAATGTGTAGAACAGCTCAATGTGTAGAACACAAACTAACGCACAGTCAGAAGCTCTTCCTGACTCGTCACCAAACACAGCTGTGATAAGAGCTGCCAGAAAGTGCATTTCGCTAAAGAACCTGCATATTCCCCATCCAACAGGATTAGTCACATGAGTTTATGGCAAGAGCTCATTATATTTGTTTGTTTGGAAAAATAAAAAGGCTCTGCATAATCATTAGCTCACTCCCATCATGTCCGTGTCTGCTGCACTTTGCATTCGAGGGATTCATGTAGGCGGCATCACAGTGGACTGTGCTCACACAGCAGGAACTTTAGATCTCAGTGTAATTACTTCTTTTTAAACTAATATTGCTTTTTTAGGAGCGATGGGTTCGACCTTAAATAGGCTTTTAAATGATTACTTCACTGGAGTCTGGTTGCACACAGTGCATCAGGGTTATCCTTATCGCTAACTTAGCGTACAGTTGGCGGTGAGATTGAGCTCTTCGTCATGCGCCGGCCTGCAGACAGCAGGTGTGTGACATGAACTCCTGTCAGCGTTGGACCTGCTGCTGTCAGTCGGACGGTCACAGTTCACCCGTGTCAGACCTCCGATAAGAGGTGATGAAATCAGGGGAAACATTTACCGTCCAGCATCCAGATCACAAGCTGGACACCTAACACATTGTCTCGTTAACAGAGGTGGTACAAGTACTCAGATCTTGTACTTGAGTAAAAGTACTCAGATCTTGTTCTTGAGTAAAAGTAGAAGTACTCAGATCTTGTACTTGAGTAAAAGTACTCAGATCTTGTTCTTGAGTAAAAGTAGAAGTACTCAGATCTTGTACTTGAGTAAAAGTAGAAGTACTCAGATCTTGTACTTGAGTAAAAGTAGAAGTACCAGAGTGTAGGAATACTCTGTTACAATAAACATTCAAAATGTTCCTCAAGTGAAAGTAGAAAGGTATTATCATCTAAATATAGTGAAAGACAGTGAAAGTAGTCGTTGTGCAGATTGGTCCATTTCAGAATAATATATATATATGTTTATAATGATTGATCATGAAAGTATTCTCAAAGCTGGTGAAGGTGCAGCTAGTCTGAAGTACTTTGTAGACTGCAGGGTAGGTGGTGAAGGTGCAGCTAGTCTGAAGTACTTTGTAGACTGCAGGGTAGCTGGTGAAGGTGCAGCTAGTCTGAAGTACTTTGTAGACTGCAGGGTAGGTGGTGAAGGTGCAGCTAGTCTGAAGTACTTTGTAGACTGCAGGGTAGCTGGTGGAGGTGCAGCTAGTCTGAAGTACTTTGTAGACTGCAGGGTAGCTGGTGGAGGTGCAGCTAGTCTGAAGTACTTTGTAGACTGCAGGGTAGCTGGTGGAGGTGCAGCTAGTCTGAAGTACTTTGTAGACTGCAGGGTAGCTGGTGGAGGTGCAGCTAGTCTGAAGTACTTTGTAGACTGCAGGGTAGCTGGTGGAGGTGCAGCTAGTCTGAAGTACTTTGTAGACTGCAGGGTAGCTGGTGGAGGTGCAGCTAGTCTGAAGTACTTTGTAGACTGCAGGGTAGCTGGTGAAGGAGCAGCTAGTCTGAAGTACTTTGTAGACTGCAGGGTAGCTGGTGAAGGTGCAGCTAGTCTGAAGTACTTTGTAGACTGCAGGGTAGCTGGTGAAGGTGCAGCTAGTCTGAAGTACTTTGTAGACTGCAGGGTAGCTGGTGAAGGTGCAGCTAGTCTGAAGTACTTTGTAGACTCCAGGGTAGCTGGTGAAGGTGCAGCTAGTCTGAAGTACTTTGTAGACTGCAGGGTAGCTGGTGAAGGTGCAGCTAGTCTGAAGTACTTTGTAGACTGCAGGGTAGCTGCAGGAGGTGCAGCTAGTCTGAAGTACTTTGTAGACTGCAGGGTAGCTGGTGGAGGTGCAGCTAGTCTGAAGTACTTTGTAGACTGCAGGGTAGCTGGTGGATTCACTCCAGGTGGAACTAAAGTCTGATTCAACACTTGGTTAGATTTCACATCATTCATCCACATCTGTGAAGGGATTAAATACATGTAGTGGAGGAAAAGTACACAGTAGCATAATATTGTACTTAAGTAAAGTACTTGCTCGTTAATAAAGTAAAATACAGATTCTTGGCTTTCAGAATATGAAACTTTTATTTCCAAAATCACACGATAAATACATGTTTGAAGCTCGTAAAGGGAAGATGACAGCTCTCCCTCGCACTCTGCTGTTCCCCTCCCTCCGGCTGACATTATGAATTTCCCCGGGAAACAAACACAATACACACAAACACAAAAATACACAAACACACACACACGCACACACACACACACACACACACACACACACACACACACACACACACACACACACACACACACACACACACTCGTGAGCTTCCCCAGCCCAGTAATCCAAACGAAAATATCTTCCCTCCGTAGTATTTTGATCATTTGCTCCGCTAATCAATCAGATCGATGGATTCCAGAGATGCACCCGTTAACAGCCAATCAGAATGAGAATATGCTTCACATGTGACTTATTCAAAGTGCGACTGATTGAGTGACAGATGAAGGTTGTTTAGGAGAAAATGTCGGAGAAGAGAAAGTTTGAGAGTGGCGCTCGGAAAAGGAAATTGTTGAGGGAAAAGGAGTTTGGAGACAAGCAGCTGTTACAAAACATGCCATCGAAGCAGGTTTAAAATAACCTGTAGGCTTCGGCATTTTTTTTGTTGTTGTAATAGCTGCAGGATGAGGAGGAAGGACAGATGAGTTCTGTACCGAGCGGCAGCGGTGCCGGCCGCGGGCCCTCGGAGCCAGGTAGGCCGTCTGGTTCTGATAGCGATGGAGTAGCGGGAGAGGAAAAACAGACAGGAGGGATGTTGGAGGAGATGGAGAGGACGACGAGGACTTGCTACGTGGAGGGGAGCCAACGGCATCCGGACAAATACATGAGGGAGGCCCGATACGTCACTGATCTGGAGGAGAGGACCAGGCGCGCAGAGCAGGGTGGAGAAGTGCGAGCACAGAGCCTGCCGAGGCTATACATGACTTTGATTTGTTGTTTAAATAGGGGGCTACAAAATCAGCCCCAGGGCCTGATGGCAGGTTAAGGCGGGCTTGGTCACACTCCCTGTAACAGTGTGTGTGTGTGTGTGTGTGTGTGTGTGTGTGTGTGTGTGTGTGTGTGTGTGTGTGTGTGTGTGTGTGTGTGTGTGTGTGTGTGTGTGTGTGTGTGTGTGTGTGTGTGTGTGTGTGTGTGTGTGTGTGTTGGGAGGGCTGACCTCGATTCCCCACAATGCTCGGGGTGTGCCAGTCCACAGGTTAAAGAGGGATAGACACCTCAGCACGCAGAAACTGCATGACTGATAAAGACTTTTTGATTTTTAACTTCAGTGTCTGTTTTATTGTAGAGATCACAGTATCTTCTTGATTTTTTATATTCTATATTTCTATCATTGACCTTCTACTTTCCCCCTATGAGAGTATGTACTCTTAATATTTTTTTCATAACATAACACATTAAAACAATAATTAAATAACGTGCTTTAACCAATAGGCGGTGCACACAAGGTACACACACAACACATGTAACCTATCTATGAATTGGATCAAATATAAAAGTCAGCCGAATTAATGTTGACAGAAAGCAAAATAAGTGTTTCATTTACATTTTTTAAAAACACTCACCCACTGAACTATTTGACACTGGAAATGAATATATATATATATATATATTAGAGCCGGGACTCGATTAAAAAAATTAATCTAATTAGTTAGAGGCTTTGTAATTAATTAATCGAAATGAATCGCATTTTTAATCAAATATACATATCTGACCTGAGAACAGTGAGAAGCAGTTTCCACATGGATGTTACTCCAGGTGGTCGACAGTCGAGTGCAGTCCAGTGAGCCAGGGAGCTGGTTATTCTCTCAGACGTGGACTGACTTATCCTGGCCCTGAAACCAGTCGTCTGGTTGAGTGTGGGTTGGGTCAGGGTGTGGTTCCTTGCACTCGGAGTCGGGCTAACTGCTACATGCTAGCTGCTACATGCTTTGCATTGAGGTGATACTTTAGGCTTGATGTGCTGCGGTGATATGCAAATTATTTTTTGCATAATTTGCACACAACCGTGCTCTCATCGACGCTTCCATCCGTTCATTTTTTAAAACAAAATGTCCCATCCACGGGGCGACCAAAGCGGTCTCATCAGCTTGTTCGTTCATGTTTGACTATTGTTCACCGTGGTTTGTTGTTGTTTGAAGTCCCATGCTGAAGTCATGAACGTTAGTTGGTGCTCCAGTATAATCGGTACGCCTGAAACTCATCCAGTGAGAAACGTTCCGCTGTGCAAAAATAAGTGCGATTAAAATGCGTTAATTTTTTTAACGCGTTAATTTTTGTGCAATTAATTAATCTTAATTAACGCGTTAAAGTCCCGGCCCTGATATATATATATATATATATTTATATATATATATGCAGAGAGCACAAAACCTCCAATCTGGGATTTTTTTACAATTGCGGTAAAAAGCTAATGTTGGGCTATAAATTCGGACGGTCACATGACTTCACGTCACCACCGCTAAGCTAAAGGTGGCTAATGTTGGGCTATAAAGGAACTACAGCACGGTCACATGACTTCACGTCACCACCGCTAAGCTAAAGGTGGCTAATGTTGGACTATAAAGGAACTACAGCACGGTCACATGACTTCACGTCACCACCGCTAAGCTAAAGGTGGCTAATGTTGGGCTATAAAGGAACTACAGCACGGTCACATGACTTCACGTCACCCCCGCTAAGCTAAAGGTGGCTAATGTTGGGCTATAAAGGAACTACAGTACGGTCACATGACTTCACGTCACCACCTCTAAGCTAAAGGTGGCTAATGTTGGGCTATAAAGGAACTACAGCACGGTCACATGACTTCACGTCACCACTGCTAAGCTAAAGGTGGCTAATGTTGGGCTATAAAGGAACTACAGTACGGTCACATGACTTCACGTCACCACCGCTAAGCTAAAGGAGGCTAATGTTGGGCTATAAAGGAACTAAAGCACGGTCACATGACTTCACGTCTCCACCGCTAAGCTAAAGGTGGCTAATGTTGGGCTATAAAGGAACTACAGCACGGTCACATGACTTCACGTCACCACCGCTAAGCTAAAGGTGGCTAATGTTGGGCTATAAAGGAACTACAGCACGGTCACATGACTTCACGTCACCACCGCTAAGCTAAAGGTGGCTAATGTTGGACTATAAAGGAACTACAGCACGGTCACATGACTTCACGTCACCACCGCTAAGCTAAAGGTGGCTAATGTTGGGCTATAAAGGAACTACAGCACGGTCACATGACTTCACGTCACCCCCGCTAAGCTAAAGGTGGCTAATGTTGGGCTATAAAGGAACTACAGTACGGTCACATGACTTCACGTCACCACCTCTAAGCTAAAGGTGGCTAATGTTGGGCTATAAAGGAACTACAGCACGGTCACATGACTTCACGTCACCACTGCTAAGCTAAAGGTGGCTAATGTTGGGCTATAAAGGAACTACAGTACGGTCACATGACTTCACGTCACCACCGCTAAGCTAAAGGAGGCTAATGTTGGGCTATAAAGGAACTAAAGCACGGTCACATGACTTCACGTCTCCACCGCTAAGCTAAAGGTGGCTAATGTTGGGCTATAAAGGAACTACAGCACGGTCACATGACTTCACGTCACCACCGCTAAGCTAAAGGTGGCTAATGTTGGGCATGAGGACGTTTAGTCGTCTCATTTAGACAGTTATTAACCTCCGTTTTTAAATCCACCTGTGGGGTATTACTGACGTATCTTATGTGGTAGAACAAAACATTAAAATCTCTTCAGCTTGTGTTAACCTTGCTGTTACTACGCCTCTACATTTCATTACCGTCTAAGGTTTCCTCTTAACATTCGTCACTTAAATACCAAACACATTAGTTTGGCTAAATATACTTCCACTAGTGCAGACTCATCTTTCTGGCAGTATTTGCTATAAGGGCATGTACTCATGTGCCAATAACATTAACACTCTCTAATACAATTATATTTAATCCTGTGTCTTCTCTTTCCCTGGAGGTCTCGTTAAATCCTCCTGCAGTATCTCTGTCATCTGAAGTGACAGTGATCGCCTCGTTTCCCTCCGATGTCGAGTGTGTTTCCATCCGACCCGTTCAATTGTCCTCCCGGCTTGAACTCTGCTCCAAAATCTGTTTCTATTTCTGGAGGAGTGTCACATAATGTCATGACATGCTGCATTGTTCAAAGAGTGCCGTGGTAACTCGGAAAAACTGACCCCAGGACATTTTAAATAGATGTATATCTTTGGTATGTCATTTCAACACTTGGTATATTTTATCACTTAGCAAAACGTTTTTGTAAGAGCAACCTCAATGCCGATCTACTGTATGCCTATGTCTTCATAACAAGTACTAAAGACCATCGTGTTACACAAAGAGACCATCATAACCCTAACCCTTAGGCTATCCTTGAATAACCCTATAAATGAAGAAACTCCTCAGTAATCCTATAAAGTTTGAAAGTAATCCTAAAGCTTCCTTGATGTGAAGAGAGATCCGGTCGGTCCTTCCTACATTCTTTGTCCGCAAGATGGACTGAGGTACTCTTCAGCAAAAACACACCTGTTTGCTATCCTGGCCCTAAAAATGGTGGAGCATGCTCCCCTTAGGAAACTACAGCACGGTCACATGACTTCACTTTACCCCCGCTAAGCTAAAGGAGGCTAATGTTGGGCTATAAAGGAACTACAGCACGGTCACATGACTTCATGCTAAAGGCAGCTAATATTGGGCTATAAAGGAACTACAGCACGGTCACATGACTTCACTTTACCCCCGCTAAGCTAAAGGAGGCTAATGCTGGGCTATAAAGGAACTACAGCACGGTCACATGACTTCACTTTACCCCCACTAAGCTAAAGGAGGCTAATGTTGGGCTATAAAGGAACTACAGCACGGTCACATGACTTCACGTCACCACCTCTAAGCTAAAGGCGGCTAATGTTGGGCTATAAAGGAACTACAGCACGGTCACATGACTTCACTTCACCACCGCTAAGCTAAAGGAGGCTAATGTTGGGCTATAAAGGAACTACAGCACGGTCACATGACTTCACGTCACCACCGCTAAGCTAAAGGAGGCTAATGTTGGGCTATAAAGGAACTACAGCACGGTCACATGACTTCACTTCACCACCGCTAAGCTAAAGGCAGCTAATGTCGGGCTATAAGGAAACTACAGCACGGTCACATGACTTCACTTCACCACCGCTAAGCTAATGGCGGCTAATGTTGGGCGTGATGACGTTTAGTCGTCTCACTTAGACACGTTAGCAACCTTCTTTATTAAATTCACCAGTGGGATATTCACATCTTCTGACCCCCTTTATTCACTTGTAACTTGGCCATAAATAGCCCTTAAAGGGTTTAGCCCATTTGAAATGAATGCATCAGCACCTACAATGGTTTGGCTTATATGTGCATCGTTTCTGAAGTTGCAGCACCTTTGTCTTTATGGAAAGGTTGTTGGGCTGTTCATGTAACGGCCAACGATATTGTCATAATAACAAGGATGTTCTGATCCATCCACACACACCTTTACCCAACAGTTTGACTTTGACCATTGACTCGAGTACTCTCATTTAACGACCTGTATGAATGAAGATGAAGCCTTATAACACATGGATCAGGAGTATTTGCCCTCTGGCTATCACACAGGTATGCCTGACATTACACTCTGAGCTCTGCTGGACCTCAGTGAATCTGTCATTAATATCCTCACAGCTGTCAAAATCTCAAGAGCGGCCTTGTGACAGCTGCCGGCCAATCAAAGGGTCCGGTGACCTCTCCTGATCATCATGATCTGCAGGTCAAAGGGAGGTCGCTACGTGAACTTTAAAAGCACCAACTGGCAGACAACAACCTCCCAGAGCCAGACACGAGGTCCCTCTCACTCTCCGTCTGTAGATATGTAAGCTTCCTGATCTAATGCTGACATTATAACACACTGAGAAGGTTACCATGTGTCAAGAGGCTTTACTCTACGATGCCAAAATAGTCTTAACGTTTTTTAAACATCTCAAACTATCGTTGCATTTTATCTGCTTTATGTTGAGTGATCTTTGTGCTGCAAAGTAGTGCATTTTCAATGATGGCTTATTTTGCATTTAATACAGTGTCAACTGCAGAGAAATGTAACCAACAATTATTGATATCTGCACTTGGTTGTGATCCATCAGGAGAAACTCGCTGCAGCTTCAGAAAGGATGCAGATACAAGAAAATGTTCCTGTACTCATGAAGGACGATCTCCAGCAACAACACATGCAGCATTTAGAAAACATTCAGCAACTTGAGGAAACATGCAGCGTTTACTAAAAGCTGCAGAAACCATGTGTTTTGGAATATTTGTGTATTTAAATGTACAAGCAATTATAACAAGCAACCATTTGTTTGCAATACATCTTAAATACTACCTTAAGTCCTTGATTTGGTCAAAAAGGGACATTTTCTAACTGCTTTCCAGTCTTCTGGGTTTTGAATATCATTGACAACTTCCAACTGCATGAGTCAAGTGATTACAAATCAATGAGGATATATAATAAAATCCATTAAAGCAAACACAGATCTTGAGTAGATTTAGTTATTTTTCAAGATCAAAAATAGATTTGCTTGTTGTAATAAAGGCCGCGATGATGTAACCGTGTTAATAATTACTCAACAGTTGATCTTATTGCTAAATTCTCCTTTTTTATCCAGTTTATCGGTTTCGGATTTAGCAATATTTACTCAAGCGAACATACGAGCTGATAACGGTCGCTGATATTCAGCTGGAAGAGGGTTAAAGACTAAATGTGAAAATCTCCATGTTAATCGTGTGCCTTCTGGCTTTTGTTCATATCCATTGTTAATGTTGGATTTGGTATCAGTGTAATCTGTGTTGACATGCCGGTCCATCTTGACTCTTTACCTACCTTTGGCCCCGGGGCACGCTGCAACTCTAACCACTCTCACCCCTGCTACAATAAATAGGTTTAGTGGTGGACTCTTTAATGAACACACAGAGGGTCAGAGATAAACATACGATCTCTAGCATCTAAAGCAATATTGGTAAATGATTTAATATCAGATTATAATATTGATATATGCTGTCTCACTGAAACTTGGTTGAGACATGAAGAATATGTCAGCATAAATGAGGCCACTCCACCCAGCCATATCAACACTCATATTGCTCGAGGCACGGGCCGAGGAGGTGGAGTTGCAGCAATCTTTGACTCAAGTTTACTTATCAATACTAAACCAAAATTAAATTATACCTCCTTTGAAAGTCTTGTTTTTAGTATTACGCATCCGACCTGGAACACTTTGCAGCCAATCTTATTTGTTACAGTGTATCGTGCACCAGGTCCTTATTCAGAATTCTTATCAGAATTCTCTGAGTTTTTATCAACGTTGGTTCTTAAAACAGACAAAGTAATTATCGTAGGTGACTTTAATATTCATGTTGACGATGATAGAAATAGCCTTACTGTTGCATTTAACTCTATATTAGATTCTGTTGGTTTCTGTCAGAGTGTAAATAAACCAACCCACTGCTATAATCACACTCTCGACCTTGTTCTGACTTATGGTATTGAAATTGAGCAACTATTAGTCGAACCGCATAATCCTGCTTTATCCGACCATTTCTTAGTAACTTTTGAAGTACTGTTACTAGACTACAAAGCATTAGTCAAAAGCTCCTGCAGCAGACACCTATCTGTTAGTGCTATAGCCAAATTTAAGGAAGAGATTCCACC
This sequence comes from Pseudochaenichthys georgianus, assembly GCF_902827115.2. Taxonomy (NCBI): domain Eukaryota; kingdom Metazoa; phylum Chordata; class Actinopteri; order Perciformes; family Channichthyidae; genus Pseudochaenichthys; species Pseudochaenichthys georgianus. The sequence continues at coordinate 124,257 of NW_027263022.1, forward strand.
AATACTTAACTCGATAGCATGTCTGCATGTAGGGGAGGAAACTTATACAAAATGTACACCACCCCAAATTGATCATGTTGTTGATAGTGCTATAGATGCGCTGCGAATAAAATTAGACTCTGTTGCTCCTTTGAAAAAGAAGAAAATAAAACAACATGGATTAGCTCCATGGCATAATGCCGAAACCCGCAAAATAAAGCAAAAGTCTAGACAACTTGAAAGGATATGGCGTTCCACTAAACTTGAAGAATCTCGTTTAATTTGGCATATTACTCTCAATGAATATAAGAAAGCACTGCGTAAAGCGAGAGCAGCCTACTACTCTTCATTAATAGATGAGAATAAGAATAATGCAAGATTTCTTTTCAGCACTGTAGCCAGGCTGACAGAGAGCCACAGCTCGATTGAGCCTTCTATTCCCATAGCACTCAGTAGTAATGATTTGATGTGCTTTTTTAACGATAAAATTGTTACTCTTAGAAACAAAATGAATGACCTCTTGCCTTTGACCAGTATAGTGTTATCAACAGCTCCCGTAAACGTAAGTTCTAATATTACACTAGATAGTAAACTAGAATGCTTTTCAGCCATTAACCTTGAACAATTACATTCAATGATTCTCACTTCTAAACCATCAACATGCATGTTAGACCCAATTCCAACTAAGCTGTTGAAGGAAGTTTTTCCATTAATTAGCACTTCTTTATTAAATATTATGAATATGTCTTTATTATCAGGCAATGTTCCACAATCATTCAAAGTAGCAGTGATAGAACCGCTTCTTAAAAAGCACAACCTCGATCCAGAGGTTTTAGCCAACTGTAGACCTATTTCTAATCTTCCGTTCCTCTCAAAGATTATTGAGAAAGCGGTCGCAAAACAGTTGTGTGATTACTTAAAAAAAAATGATTTATCTGAAGATGTTCAGTCTGGCTTTAGAACACATCATAGCACAGAGACAGCTCTGGTTAAAGTCACAAATGACATTCTAATAGCCTCAGACAAGGGACTTGTCTCTATTCTTGTTTTGCTCGATCTCAGTGCTGCATGTGATGCTATCGACCATGATATCCTATTGCAAAGACTAGAGCACTTAGTTGGCATACAGGGAACTGCTTTAGGCTGGTCTAGGTCCTATCTATCTGAACGCTCTCAGTTTGTACGTGTCAACGATGAATCTTCCACGCAAACCAAAGTTAGCCATGGAGTGCCACAGGGCTCAGTGCTCGGACCTATTTTGTTCACATTATATATGCTTCCGTTAGGCAATATTATAAGGAATCATTCTGTAAACTTTCATTGTTATGCGGATGATACTCAACTATATTTATCAATCAAGCCTGATGAAATTAATCATCTAAATAAAATTCAAGACTGCCTCAAGGACTTAAAAACGTGGATGACCTTAAACTTTTTGATGTTAAACACGACCAAAACTGAAGTTATTGTACTTGGCCCGAAGAATCTACGAAACAAATTATCTAAAGATATACTAACTATGGATGGCATTAATTTGGCCTCCAGTGAGACTGTAAGGAATCTTGGTGTTATATTTGATCAGGATTTATCCTTTAACGCCCACATAAAATCAATTTCAAGGACCGCCTACTTCCATCTACGTAACAAAAATCAGGCATATCTTGCCTCAAAACGATGCAGAGAAACTAGTCCATGCATTTGTTACTTCAAGGCTGGATTATTGTAACTCCTTATTATCAGGGAGTACCAAGAAGTCAGTCAAGTTGCTTCAGCTGATTCAAAATGCTGCGGCTCGTGTACTAACCAGAGTTAGGAAAAGGGACCACATTACTCCTGTTCTGGCTGCCTTACACTGGCTCCCTATAGAACACAGGATAGAATTTAAAGTTCTTCTTCTCGCCTACAAAGCCCTTAATGGGCAGGCGCCATCTTACCTTAAAGAACTCATTATACCCTACTGGCCTACTAGGGCATTGCGTTCCAAGAATGCAGGGTTGTTGGTTGTTCCTAGAGTCTCTAAAAGTACAATGGGAGCCAGAGCCTTTTCTTATCAAGCTCCACATTTGTGGAATCAGCTTCCAGCTTGTGTTCGGGTGGCACACACCCTATCCGTTTTTAAGAGTGCGCTTAAGACCTTCCTTTTTGATAAAGCTTATAGTTAGGGCTGATTAGATTCAGCCCCTAGTTTAGCTGATATAGGCTTAGTTTGTCAGGGGACATCTTACTTCTTCCTTCTCTCTGTCTGTACCCGTGTACTCTCATGTTCCCATTAACCCAGCTTCCTCACATGTCTTTCTTTTTGGTGTCTCTATACGCCGGGATCCGGAGTCATGGATGATCCTGCGGTCCTGTGTCCTGTATCGCGAGCCCTGGATCTTGAGTCGTGGCTGTGGTCCTGGATCATCTGTCCTGGATGGATATCCTCGTGGATTCATCTTCCTATTATACACACATGCATTTCCAAACATTTGGACTACCTATGTTGCAAATGTATTATCTTTTCAATTTACACACGGCATCTATTGCACGTCTGTCCGTCCTGGGAGAGGGATCCCTCCTCTGTTGCTCTCCCTGAGGTGTCTCCATGTTCCCTTTAAACTGTGGGTTTTCTCCGGAAGTTTTGCCTTGTACGATGTGAGGGTCTAAGGACAGAGGGTCTAAGGACAGATGGTCTAAGGACAGAGGGTCTAAGGACAGATGGTCTAAGGACAGAGGGTCTAAGGACAGAGGGTCTAAGGACAGATGGTCTAAGGACAGAGGGTCTAAGGACAGAGGGTCTAAGGACAGAGGGTGTCGTATTGTCATACTGATATTCTGTACACACTGTGAAGACCACTGAGACAAATGTAATATTTGTGATATTGGGCTATATAAATAAACATTGATTGATTGAGATAGGCAAGGCAAGTTTATTTATAATAGCACCTTTCAACACAAGGCAATTCAAAGTGCTTTACAAAAAACGAAAGACATTAAGGAAATGGCATTTAAAATCTTTCATTAAAAAGAAAAGATAATAAAATAAACATTAAAAGAAAAAATACATGGATAAAAGTCACAGTGCAGTTTAAGATATGAATAGTTCAATTAAAAGCAGCGACAAAAAGAAAGGTCTTCTTGCTGGATTTAAAAGTAGTCAGAGTTGCAGCGGACCTGCAGGTTTCTGGGAGTTTGTTCCAGATATCTGGAGCATAATAACTGAACGCTGCTTCTCCATGTTTAGTTCTGACTCTGGGGACAGAAAGCTGACCAGTCCCTGAAGACCTGAGAGATCTGGATGGTTCATCATTTAGCAGGAGGTCAGACATGTGTTTTGGGCCTAAACCATTCCGTGCTTTATAAACCATGAAGCATGAATTTATATGTATATGTATCCTGACAGTTTTTTCTGTTATCTCTTCTTAAGAAACAGCCGATAAATGCAACAAGCTGTGGTGTAACATCTGCACAGAGTAGTCGTCGTCTGTTAATCATGTATTTATAATCATCCATCCCAATGTGCTCGTGTGTTGCATCAGTTAGCCGTCAGTGTGTTTGAAGTCTGACTCCTGGATGATCACCTGCACACGGCATGATAGTTAAAGTAAACACTGAGTATTGCAAAGCTTTAACACCAAATCAACAGCAGATATGTCACAAAAACAGAATGAGATCGCATATGAGAGTTGGAGGTGAAATATGTAAACTCTCTAATGGAAACTGTATAATATACTTTCTTTATAAATCATAATATTTACCTATTTCCACTTCTTGTAAACCTGTTATCAGTGTTTGGAAATGTTTGTTTACTTTTACGCCATCTGTCATTGAGGTTGAATTTGTTGAGATTGGTTGTGGGGGTGATAAATGATGGTCTGTTGTTCTTATGAGCATGTGAACGAGGCATGCTCCGTACTCTGGGTCTAAAGTCTGCCTGAGCATGAGAGGGGAAAACCCTTCGGAGATGACCTCTGACCTGCAGGGCTGCACAGAATCGGAAAGCAATAACTTAGAAAATGATTAAGAAATGAAGATAATCCTGAAACAGACGGACTTTACATTATAAAGTCGTATTATTCAGTATTTAAATTGACATGGTGTTTGTATTTGTAAGTATGTTATTCAATGTATATAAGTATCTCATTCATAAAGAATTTCTCACAAAAGTTAGAATATCTTTTCACTTTTGGTGCATTTCTTTCCGCATGTGGCCCTAACCATCTTCCCTGGATTCCTGCATTTTAATTGCATCGTTATTTCTACAGCGACTACAATCACTACTTGGACTTTAACATTACATCTGTTTACTTTGACAGGTGTAAATGGTCAGGCGGGCGCCATCCTACCCGATCTCCTTTTCTCTGGATACTACTTCCTGTTTTCATCACGGAGGCAGACAGTGTTTATGATTTTAGGAGCTTGTTGAAGACTTTCCTTTTTAAGAAAGCCTATAGTCAAAGCTGGTTTAAGTTTACTCTATGTTTGTCCTCCTGAGTCCTACATTTTATGGTATTGGTTTTATTGTTTTTTACTGTTGTAATCTACATTCAATCTTGTCTTTTGTTATTGTCTTGTAGTTGTATTTATCTCTCAACACTGTGGGCTGTTTGATCTGTAAACCAAGACAGAGGTGTTTTGTGATACAAATAAACTTTGTTTTGATTGGACGACTGTCGTTAGCCTCATTAGCATCACACTGTATCTAATAAGGGTTTCTCTCAAACGTTGTGACTGAGCGGCTTCCATTCATTACCATCTCCATCCTGAAGACACAGATCTTATCTTTTACTAAGGCCCCGGCTACACGAGGACGAAAACGGTCGTTTGCGTTACTGTTTAGTGTCATATAGACCGTTCGGCCACACGAGGACGACCGAATACGGCACTAAACGACTGCGGATCGATAAAGGGTCCCAAGGTGGATAGAACGGCATACGCAACGCTCTGAGGGCCAAACGGCTCCGTGTGTACGCCCTATACGATCATGTTCTGATAATGATGAGGCAATAGCCCTCTCCCCACCTCTGCTGCTCACCCCGCGTCAAAGTAAACTGCACACTGAATTCAGATTATTTATCTTTCTCTCGATGTGGACCTAAACGCGAGTGAAGTCTAATCTGACAGGACGGAGACACCTCTCAAACTAAACTAGTTATAAATATGTTTATTTTTACTGTCGGCCGGGTCACTCATACTGGATCAGCTGCTGCATGAAACAGACACTGACGCTGTCCGAAGAGAGGGAGGAAAAAGAGAGGCTCCGTGTATTTTATTATTATATTATTTAGAGTCGTTATTCATTTGTTTTAAAGCCAGTTGAGTAGCACTTGAAACGATTGGCTCTTTGAAACCTGATGTTCTTATATGATTCTGTTTTCTTCAAGGTTGTGTCTTCCTGGTCGAATGTACTTATTGTAAGTCGCTTTGGATAAAAGCCTCAGCTAAATGCAATGTAATGTAATGTAATGTAATGTTTTAAAGCTCAATAAATAACAAAGAAGACCTTTGACCGGCACTTTTATCATTTTGTCCGGAAGATTTAAACTTTAATACACGTTGACTGGCGAAAAACTCTGCCCGGTTCCCTCGGCCCCCACCGCGGAGAATAAACAGAAGGGCAACCATGGCAACCATGCTTCTTCACTGCTTTTGTGGAGGGAGTTACAGCGCCACTACAGGCTCCTGCATGTACTGCAGCTTCTCCAGCGGTTGGAGCTAAACGGAGCGGTCTCGTGTGGACAGACACTATCCGGTGAATATTGCGTGTGGACGGAAGCTTGTTTGCGATTGCGTTTGCGTTAATCCTATGCGTTTAGCCGTTTTCGTCCTCGTGTGGCCTCAAATACTCCTAATTTTGGAATTTTTTTTGGTTTGACGAGCAATAAACGACACAGCAGCTTTTAGGGTTTAAGATAAAACTATTGTTTCCACTTGGCACAGTTCTTTGTTTTAACCTCAAAGTGGGAGCGGTCGTCATTTTGCATTTAACACTTTGACCTCTCAGCTTTCTCACAGATCAATCAAAGCTTCTCACATCAGAGGCTCTTTTATAGACCATTTTCTTCACTCATTTCTGTAGGTTGTTTAAAACACTCCAAAACAATGTCTCTGACTCAACCAGGATAATGTTTAACCCACCGCTTAAAAGAAAATCAATGAGGTTTATATAAATAGCCTGCCTGTCAACATGTACGCAGGACAAAACCACTTTGACCACCACAAACACCAAGAACAGTTCAACCGTTGGTCCTGAATATGTTGGACTTTAGACCTTCAGAATATACATGTGTTTTAATGTAAGTATTAAAGTCTTCAGTCATTTGTAATTAAGGAAGAACATCTGCGTTACCTAACTATTTAAGATGGTACAGGAGGCAACCCAGTGTCTTGATGTTTTTTAAATACACATGTGTGGCTACACGATTTAAGTGCTGTTTTCTGTGGGTCCACAATGGGCCAACTAAGACCCCATTTACACGCATACGAAACGCAAACGAACCCAATACGATATCAAAAAAGTATTCCGTTCACAAGAGACCGCTCGGGAGCGCTGTAGACGCTGTAGTACATATGCCGGGCCTGTAATTGGCGCTCTACCTCCGCCAAAAAATACACCGGAAGCAGCGAAGAAGACCCCCGAGCATGGTTGCCATGGTTGCCATGGTTGGCCATCCTTGGTGGATTTAGCAACATGTAGTTCATGTAATTCTCCATGTCCACTTGTTGCTGATGGTTGTGGTAGAGGAGCTGTACATCTGTAGTATAGTCAGTAGCAGTAGCAGCTACTGACAGTAGCTACTGAGCATGCTACAGCAGTGAGCAGCAGAGGTGGGGAGAGGCGGGGCTGTGGCTTCATCGTTATCAGGAAATGATCGTATAGGGCGTACACAGGGAGCCGGTTGCCCCCCAGAGCGTTCTGTTTGCAGATCTATCCACCTTGGGACCCGTTATTGTTTGCGGGGTCCGTTTCCGCGTTTCCGTTACGGCCTCGTGTGAACGAACGGGCTGTACGAAAGAGAAAGGTAGCGGATACAACCGTTTGCGCTCTCGTGTAAACAGCACCTTAGCAGGATGGGATTAAAAGACAAAGCATCGGGTGTCATAATGAAGTGGTTAAAAAAGATCTGTGGTGAAGAACAACAAGGTTCGGGTTCAGGTCATGTATTTGTTCCTGTAGGTAGATTTGGTTTGCAGGTAAAAGACAAGGTATCCATTGTGACTACTAGAGAGTGTTTGTTACCGGGTGTAAGGCAGCAGGGCAGTAAAGGGGAAACCATTGCTCTTTGTGGTTTTGGATTAAAGGATATCTTGCCTTGAACTTGGATCATCACTCTCTGGTGCCCAACAGCAGTGTTCCACCCTAATGTCAGTGAACTGCCTCTATCTACTGTATATTCTCTTGGAATGTGATTTCAAGACTCCCTTTCAAAGCTTATCTAAAAAATGCCATTACATTAGCAGAACCCACAGCATTTTACATTTTGAGTGCATTTTCTGTCTTCATGTTTGTTGCCGCTACAATGAACAATTAAATAACAAAGAATATTTACCTAAATAGATGTATATAGATTTGTAGAAGTTAACTGCTTCTCTATTATCTTGGAATGCAATTTTGAGAGTTGAAAGTTGCAAAGTAGAAACAAAAATAAATGATATAAGGATAATAAAAAACAAGTCATTTTAAGAAACAATTTCGCATTAAAAAAGGATGCTAAAGACAATTTACACCAAATGTAACAATACAAAAAGCCATAAAAGCTAAAAAATAAATCAAATAAAACACTTAGGACAATGAGCATTTGGCTAACAACAGTGTATTGTATTTTAAAGTGGATATTATATTATATCATTTAAATCTCTCCTATTATACTATTTTCAGGCATATATTATAGGTCTCAGATATATACAAATATATTAAAAATATGTCATATAATGAATCACATTTTGACTCTCTCCAAAGTGCGACACAGTGACTTCATGTGGGAATCCCAGCCCAATGTGAACACCCCCCCCACCAGCAGGGGTCCATCATGGCCCTCAGAAAACAGCTGAGAAACAGCAGGAGGCCTCCAGCATGCAATGAGGCCATGTGGCGACACACCCCTACCGGCTGGCCTGCAGCCAAACAAAGCTCCTGCTGATTGGCTGCTGGTGAACTCCACCCAATTCTCATTGGCTGTTTCACAGACCAGATGATTGCATATGCAAATGACTCTGTGAGGCAGTAGAAATCCCCGAGTGCTGAGCAACCCCAGCACAAAGGCAGGCAGGCAGGCAGGCAGGCTGGCAGGAAGGAAGGAAGGAAGAGAGAGGAGGCGGTATGCTCTGTTAGAATCAAGAAGACTCTTCGAAAAGACCCTCTGTCTTTTACTGGAACCGATAACTTTATTTCTTCCATGAGTGCTGCAAGGTAAGGACCAGAAGCAGTTTGATTTGTCCCATGTGTTGCTGAATTAACACGAAGTACTTTTACTGTGCAGACGATTGAAAGCAGTTTAATTTGATTTAAAAGCCACGGTGTGTGATGTAATGTAACTACGTACATGTACTCAAGTTCTGTACTTATTGAGGAACTTCTACTTTACTTCAGTATTCTCACAGTATGCTCGTTTATACTTTTAATCCACTCATCTGTTAGCACATATTGTAGCTTACTTTTTACTCCACTACATTTATTTTAAATATTTGGTTACTAGTCACTTCGCAGATTTATTTGAAGTTACTTTTTAATGGGCCCAATCTGCACAATGAGTACTTTTACTTTTGTGACTTAAAGTATTTTTAAATCCTTTTCACTTAAAGGTGGGGTAGGTACGTTTGAGAAACCGGCTGGAGATACACTTGTTATATTCCATTGAAATCTCTTAACATCCCGATAGTAATGAATATCTGAAGTGCTATGACAATAAATACATAAAAACATGTCATCAGTGGAAGCCGTGGTGCTGTAAAAAGCACGACCAATCATCTGAGCCGCCCGGCTAAAGTAACTGGATGGCCTACCTGCCTGTCAACCTTCCATCTGTGCACAAACTTACCTCGTGCCCTCATTGGTCATGTGTGTGTTCGTGTGTGTTGGAGGAGGGGCTCTGTGAGGAAGTGGCAGATTTTTTCCGGCTGTTTATTTTCAAATTCTAGCGCACTCAAGCTGCTTTCTCCAAAATTACCTACCCCACCTTTAAGTAACATTTTGAATGGGGGACTTTTACATGTAACTCAGTATTCCCACATTATGGTACTACTTTTACTGAATTACAAGATCTGAGTACTTTTACTTAATTATATCATCTTAAGAGTACTTCTTTCAACTCTAAAAAAGCAGAGTTTTACTTTTGTAGATCTTGTCACTGTGCAGAAAGTACAAAGTGATGGCGTCTTAGTTTAAATCAGAGCAGACATTTTTAAGTGCTTAAAGTGAAGCCATTGTTCTGACTGCCCCTCTTTCTCTCCACCTCCTTCTCCATTTCCTCTCCCGACACACCTCCTCCTCCCTCAGTGTGCTCCGGTCCTTCAGTCCGTCAGCGATGCCTGGTCCTGTGATGCCGATGAGATTCTACATGAGCCACTCTCCGCCTCCTCTCCGGGGTTTCCTCAGATCCTACGAGGACCTCCAGAGGACCAAGAACCGGGTGAAGCAGTCGTCCAACAATCAGCAGCTTTTCAAACCTCTTCGTCCCTGCCTCAGCAGCCAGCAGAGGGCCATGGACGACGTAAACTGCATGGGATGGAGTGGGAACGACAACGCCTGCAAGAAGAAGAAGGTGGTGTTCGCCGACACTAAAGGAATGTCTCTCACCGCCATCCACGTCTTCTCCAAGTTCGACGACGAGCCGTACCAGAAACGAAGCATCGGCGAGGAGCTCCAGTTCGACATGTTCGACTTGGAAGCGGCAACCATGGACCTAAAGATTAACTTGGTGCAAAACCTGGTGCTGGACTTTAAACAACCATCCGCCGACTACCTGGACTTCAGGAACCGGCTGATTGCCAACTCTGTGTGTTTGGAGAACTGTTCGCTGCAGGAACGCTCGCTCACCGGCACCATAAAGGTCCGAAACATGGGCTTCGAGAAGAAGGTGAAGCTTCGAGTAACGTACGACTCGTGGGTCAGTTTCACCGACGTCGAGTGCTCCTTCATGAACAACGTGTACAGCTGCCAGGACTCCGACACTTTCGCCTTCGTCCTGGATCTGCCCGCCCAAATCCCGGCGCAAAACCGCGTCGAGTTCTGCATCTGCTTCTGCACAACCCAGGAGCGGACCTTCTGGGACAATAATGACGGCAAGAACTACATCCTGAAGCACGTGGGCTGGAACGGAGAGGATCTAAATGTTGTGACACCGGAGCAGAGGAAACCCTTCGAAAACAAGGGGGTGAAGGTTCTTGAGATGGAGTTTGATCAGTTTGGAAGCCCCCGCATGTCCACTGGACTTTTCCCCGGCTGGCAGAGCTGGGGTCGGATCGATAGCACCGTGCCTTACTGGTGAAACCACGAGTCTTGTTTGCTGAAATGACATTGGAATAAGATGAGAAACAGGGGCATTCGGCGCGAAGCTGTGAGCGGCGCTCAGCCAGAAACTGAACTGAAGCAAACGGAACATGTAGAAACCAGACAGCGCTCAACTGACCTGCTTCCCGCTGTCACGTGGCCTCGGAGAGCAAGGATTCATGTGGAAAAAAATATCCTGTTTCACATAATTGTTTGTATAATGTTAATGTGCCTTCTCAGAGTGCCCGCTAAAATACAGACGATGTGTCATGACGAGAGTCGGAGCCCCTTCGGAGGGCCTGGTTTCATGGTTAAATATGCACTGATTGAGATGACCCTCTCAATTTGATTTCCGTAAACTGGAGAAGTGGAAATCAACACGATTAAGTCCTTCATATTGAAGGGGAAGTACATGGCGACAGAATGGTCCTCTACTAAATGAAACACAGCTGATTCATTGCTAATGCAAGACACTAAAACGTTGCACCTTCAAATGAGAGAATAATTAAACTCAAAAGGGCCTTATTTAAAATACATGTCGAGTGACTCAGCCCTTTCTTTCCCTCCCTGTGAATTGCACATGATGAGAAATGTCGTTGGGATGATGTAATATGTTGGTAAGTTTATTGAGAGCTGCTATGAAAGGAGACGACGCACGTGATTGGTTGTCTCCCCCTCGGAAGATGGATGGGTTAAGGTACGTTTTGAAAAAGGAGTGATGGGATGTTTATATTTGAGTGTTTTTAAGTCGTGTGATGTGTACAGGATGTGTGGCTGGAAATGAGCTGTATCTTTATCTTGAAAACAATCGGTTCTCTGTGAAGAAGGGTCTGTCTGCGCCCAGCATTTCGTTTCACTTGAAGGTGTTTGTAAAGTATTTCCCTTTCAGAAATAAAATTGCTATACTTGTTCTAAACGTGCCTCCTGATCGTTTTCTTATTATCAGTTTGTGCACACATGCTTCATTAAACATGTATAGATATTTGATTAACCTCATTTTATTCCCCGTACTTCTTCTACAAGGCCTTCCCAATGTTTTAATGACGAATACCAATCGTCTGAATACCAAGTAAAAGACGTTCCTCCACCATTACCCAAAACACAACAGGTATTTTAGAGCCACAGCTCATGCAGGAAGTCGTATTGGGTCCTTTTTAAAGGAAGCAAAAGCAGCGAACAAAGTGTGTTTGCAATCATCAGTTCTACACGGTGCATGCACGAGTCAGCAGCCGGACATTAAGACGTAGAAACTGATCAAATTATTCATGCAAATCCAGGCTGCGCACACCATCTACCTCATGCATGTGGAACGATGACTAACCCTAAAATAAATCATAACTTCGGTATCAAAATAATGCCAAACCCTCCGTCTGCTGAGCCCTCGGAAAGACGACAGAAGCCCGGAGCGCTTCCCTCTCTTCCTGCAGACTCTGGTCAGCTGTCCGTGTGTTCAGATTCTGCAGGAGGAATGCATTCTCCTTCCTTTGGAGCGTGAGCAGGAAAGACCTCGGGCTACAGCGTGATGACTTTCTGCAGCCGCTCTATCATCGTTTTAACTCTTTAAATACAGGCTGGTATGACTCTTATGTCTTTGCTCACCGACAACAACCATGACATGACATTTACCCGGGTCAAAGTTGTTTAACTAAGGCGCCATGTCAGCACCTCAAGCTGTGGGGATGTTTCTGGAAAGAGATCATGGCTGCCTCGAAATGGAAGAAGAAACATACGATACTGAACAAAAGATAAGACAAGATGGACCTTTATTAATCCGTGTGGGAAATTAGATTAAAGGCAAACACGGTGAGATGTGAGAGAACAGGACAGCACAGATTCACACAAGATGAATACACATTTGATGTACACACATTAAGATGTACACACATCTTGATGTACACACACTTACAATGAAAGATAACATTGAAATGGATTCTTTGCCGAATGATTTTAAAGGGCTGTAAGAACATTTTCATGTTTAAGAAAATGTATGAAGAAAGCGTAATTAGACAGTATGAAGTTTACTTTTGATTGTGTCGTGGCTTTATGTTTCAGTATTTGTAAGCAACTGTGACTGAAAGAATATTGCTTTTATTTTTATTTGTAATGGTTATTTCATTTTTTATTTTATTTTGTCATTTGTTTCCACCTTGCGCTATATATATGAAAAAAGCTAGTATAAGTGTCCATGTTTTGTTTTGAAATAACTGCCATGTGTGGAAGAAACATCCATCTTCTCCCGCTTCTCCGTGGTCGGGTCTCGGGGTATCAGTTCCAGCAGAGAGCCCCAAACGTCCCTTTCCCCCCATCAACCTGCTCTGACTGGGGGTCCCAAGGGGCTCCCAGGCCAGAAGAGATATAACCCCTCCACCTGGTCCTAGGTCTACCCTCGGTCTCCTGGAATAAACAAATAAATAAATATACAGTTAAGTAACTTTTAAAATAAGAAATGAGCATATATACATATGTGGGTCATCTATACATATTACATATATGTACATGTATGTGTGCCGGTAAAAAGTGATGTTGTAACATGCACAAGCTTTGCTGTTGCCTAACACTGAGTAGATCTTCAGCTGCCCTCCGGCTCCAGCTCATCTGCACCTGATGGACCCACATTCCCATGTTACCTGTCATTTCCTGATGGATCAGCGTAACCGTGCTCATCCTCTCCAAAACCTCCATCTTTCTGTTCTCCCTGCCCTTTGCTGACGTGGGTCGGAATCCGTTTTTACAGAAACATTCAATGTCTCTCTGGTTTTTTACATGGTGAACTCTAATTTCCTCTCTCTGTTTTTTTTGTTGGTCAATTCAAAACGTATGTGAGCAAGAATGGAGGAAATCCCAAGTCATATTTACAAGCTTGCTTTAAAGAGTCCTCTCCTGCTGATGTTCAGGTGTATATCAGTATGTAGTGTCTCTACTTTAAAGAGTCCTCTCCTGCTGATGTTCAGGTGTATATCAGTATGTAGTGTCTCTACTTTAAAGAGTCCTCCTGCTGATGTGCAGGTGTATATCAGTATGTGTGTCTCTACTTTAAAGAGTCCTCTCCTGCTGATGTTCAGGTGTATATCAGTATGTAGTGTCTCTACTTTAAAGAGTCCTCTCCTGCTGATGTTCAGGTGTATATCAGTATGTAGTGTCTCTACTTTAAAGAGTCCTCTCCTGCTAATGTTCAGGTGTATATCAGTATGTAGTGTCTCTACTTTAAAGAGTCCTCTCCTGCTGATGTTCAGGTGTATATCAGTATGTAGTGTCCCTACTTTAAAGAGTCCTCTCCTGCTGATCAACATCACTGAGTATCACTGGTATTGATCAGATGCCTCTCTACCCGTTCTGTCCCGTTGGCATTTGTTTAAGAAAGTCCTTTGAACTTTGTCAAACATTAATGAAGGCCGAGCAATATTGGACGCTTTATGTAAAGAGGGCAAGGTCATAAAAACAAGCCTCTGAGATTCAAACAGGTTACTAAAGTCAACTATTTGTTAAAGTGTGCTGCTCTTTTACAGCTACAGATGGCCTTTTGATTCATTACTGGCTAAATGTACAATGAGGATAATTAATAAAATGAAAAGAAAACACATAAATGCAAAGGTAAGACATTTCATTGGTTTTGAAACGGTAGTTAAATAGTATACTAAAACATGAAAAAGCTAACTTTTAACAGTATCCCTAAAATCCTTCAAAGTAGGAAGTATTTTGTGTCCCCATGTTTTGAAAAACTAAGAACGTGCATAAAAAGTTTTAGTTAAAAGTAAAAGCTCGAAAAAGAAATTCTAAATATAGCTAGTCTTCTCAGATAAGCACACTACAAGTTCATTTTGGGGAAAGGGTGACTAGCGTGTGCACATAAATCATTTAGCAACCTCTAGACGGGGGAAAAGAAGTGCTACCTGTTGCTAAACTTTTTTGTCTGTTAAAATATGCCAAATTCACTCAAGGCAAGTTTATTTATATTTAGCACATATCAACAACAAGGCTAATTTTAGGACCATATTTGGATGACAGAGTTAGGGATAGGGATAGATACCGTTAGCGTTAGCATGCTAAACGCTAAGTTACCAGCTAGCAAAAGCTTGGTTTTTAAGGTGCATCAATGTTTATTTCTCCAAAACAGCCGATGCATTGCGTTTAGACATAAGACATCATGTTTTATATTATTACTAACATCTAAAAAAAACATATTCAAATATTCTTTTAAGTGAATGTTACCCAGGTTGACTTAGTAGCTATCTTACATTCAGCACAAGTTGTAACAGGTGAGAATATAAATACAAAGTCAATGATTACTGTGGTCTTTAGTAACATGGAGGGCCGCAAGCCTCAGCAGAGACAGGACGTGCAGGATGGCATGAAAACAGAACAGGACAGATGTTCTGCGTCTCATAAACAGTTGTGTGTGTGTTTGTGTGTGTGTGTGGTGTGTGTGTGTGTGTGTGTGTGTGTGTGTGTGTGTGTGTGTGTGTGTGTGGTGTGTGTGTGTGTGTGTGTGTGTGTGTGTGTGTGTGTGTGTGTGTGTGTGTGTGTGTGTTTGTTGAAGGTCACATTCTGCAGAGAAATAGATGAAGAAGACAGGTGGTCTAGTTTCAGTGTGCCATGTCTGGTTTGGTCAAATATGAAATACTTTTTTGACGTAATTGATGTCTATTATTCTGTAAAAAGAAGCCGTAGACACACACATTAATCTCAACACATCATCAATCACAATCAATTGTTTATTTATAAAGCCCAATATCACAAATGTTCATTTTTCTCAGTGGTCTTCACAGTGTGTACAGAATATCAGTATGACAATACGACACCCTCTGTCCTTACACCCTCTGTCCTTAGACCCTCTGTCCTCAGACCCTCTGTCCTTAGACCCTCTGTCCTTAGACCCTCACATCGTACAAGGAAAAACTTCCGGAGAAAACCCACAGTTTAAAGGGAACATGGGAGAAACCTCAGGGAGAGCAACAGAGGAGGGATCCCTCTCCCAGGACGGACAGACGTGCAATAGATGCCGTGTGTAAATTGAAAGATACAATAATACATTTGCAACATAGGTAGTCCAGATGTTTGGAAATGCATGTGTGTATAATAGGAAGATGAATCCACGAGGATATCCATTCAGGACACAGGACCACAGCCACGACTCGCGATCCAGGGCTCGCGATCCAGGACACAGGACCGCAGGATCATCCATGACTCCGGATCCCGGCGTATATAAACAACAAAAAGAAAGAGATGTGGGGAAGCTGGGTTAATGGGAACATGAGAGTACACAGATACAGACAGAGAGAAGGAATAAGTAAGATGTCCCCCGACAAACTAAGCCTATATCAGCAAAACTAGGGGCTGAATCTAATCAGCCCTAACTATAAGCTTTATCAAAAGGAAGGTCTTAAGCGCACTCTTAAAAACGGATAGGGTGTCTGCCGCCCCAACACAAACTGGAAGCTGATTCCACAAATGTGGAGCTTGATAAGAAAAGGCTCTGGCTCCCATTGTACTTTTAGAGACTCTAGGAACAACCAACAACCCTGCATTATTGGAACGCAATGCCCTAGTAGGACAGTAGGGTATAATGAGTTCTTTAAGGTAAGATGGCACCTGCCCATTAAGGGCTTTGTAGGCGAGAAGAATAATTTTAAATTCTATCCTGTGTTCTATAGGGAGCCAGTGTAAGGCAGCCAGAACAGGAGTAATGTGGTCCCTTCTCCTAACTCTGGTTAGTATACGAGCTGCAGCATTTTGAATCAGCTGAAGCGACTTGACTGACTTCTTGGTACTCCCTGATAATAAAGAGTTACAATAATCCAGCCTAGAAGTAACAAATGAATGGACTAGTTTCTCTGCATCGCTTTAAGGCAAGATATGCCTGATCTTTGCAATGTTACGTAGATGGAAGTAGGCGGTCCTTGAAATTGATTTTAAGTGGGCGTTAAAGGATAAATCCTGATCAAATATAACACCAAGATTCCTTACAGTCTCACTGGAGGCCAAATTAATGCCATCCATAGTTAGTATATCTTTAGATAATTTGTTTCATAGATTCTTCGGGCCAAGTACAATAACTTCAGTTTTGGTCGTGTTTAACATCAACAACTTTAAGGTCATCCACGTTTTTAAGTCCTTAAGGCAGTCTTGAATTTTATTTAGATGATTAATTTCATCAGGCTTGATTGATAAATATAGTTGAGTATCATCCGCATAACAATGAAAGTTTACAGAATGATTCCTTATAATATTGCCTAACGGAAGCATATATAATGTGAACAAAATAGGTCCGAGCACTGAGCCCTGTGGCACTCCATGGCTAACTTTGGTTTGCGTGGAAGATTCATCGTTAACACGTACAAACTGAGAGCGTTCAGACAGATAGGACCTAAACCAGCCTAAAGCAGTTCCCTGTATGCCAACTAAGTGCTCTAGTCTTTGCAATAGGATGTCATGGTCGATAGTATCAAATGCAGCACTGAGATCGAGCAAGACAAGAATAGAGATAAGTCCCTTGTCTGAGGCTATTAGAATGTCATTTGTGACTTTAACCAGAGCTGTCTCTGTGCTATGATGTGTTCTAAAGCCAGACTGAAAATCTTCAGAGTAACATTGTTATCGTTAAAAAAGCACATAAAATCATTACTACTGAGTGCTATGGGAATAGAAGGCTCCATGGAGCTGTGGCTCTCTGTCAGCCTGGCTACAGTGCTGAAAAGAAATCTTGCATTATTCTTATTCATCTATTAATGAAGAGTAGTAGGCTGCTCTCGCTTTACGCAGTGCTTTCTTATATTCATTGAGAGTAATATGCCAAATTAAACGAGATTCTTCAAGTTTAGTGGAACGCCATATCCTTTCAAGTTGTCTCGACTTTTGCTTTATTTTGCGGGTTTCGGCATTATGCCATGGACCGAATCTACTTTTTTATTTTCTTCTTTTTCAAAGGAGCAACAGAGTCTAATTTATTCGCAGCGCATCTATAGCACTATCAACAACATGATCAATTTGGGGTGGTGTACATTTTGTATAAGTTTCCTCCCCTACATGCAGACATGCTATCGAGTTAAGTATTGGTGGAATCTCTTCCTTAAATGTGGCTATAGCACTAACAGATAGGTTTCTGCTGCAAGAGCTTTTGACTAATGCTTTGTAGTCTCGTAATAGTACTTCAAAAGTTACTAAGAGATGGTCGGATAAAGCAGGATTATGCGGTTCGACTAATAGTTGCTCAATTTCAATACCATAAATCAGAACAAGGTCGAGAGTGTGATTATAGCAGTGGATTGGTTTATTTACACTCTGACAGAAACCAACATAATCTAATATAGAGTTAAATGCAACAGTAAGGCTATTTTTATCATCGTCAACATGAATATTAAAGTCACCTACGATAATTACTTTGTCTGTTTAAGAACCAAAGTTGATAAAACTCAGAGAATCTGATAAGAATTCTGAATAAGGACCTGGTGCACGGTACACTGTAACAAATAAGATTGGCTGCAAAGTTTTCCAGGTCGGATGCGTAGACTAAAAACGAGGCTTTCAAAGGAGGTATAATTTAATTTTGGTTTAGTATTGATAAGTAAACTTGAGTCAAAGATTGCTGCAACGCCACCTCCTCGGCCCGTGCCTTCGGCAATACCAATCTCCTGAGTCAAACACATGTTGACTCAGGAAAATCCACTAGCAAAGATGCTTTTAGACTTGTATAAAGGCTGTTAGGTTTGAGGACATGTTTGTCTTAGCACAAGGATCTGTTCTGCCGTGAAAAGAAGGAGTGTAACGCTGGTTAAACACGATGGAAATAGTCCATGTCGGTCTGCTGAGGAGAAGCTTGAAGCCACAGACTGACGGTTTTTCTGTCTGACAGAAGTTGGAAGACAGCCATCAGCACACAGAAGGAAACATGTAGGCATGTAAAGAGATCAGGAGCCAGAAATACACGCCGACATGCAAAGGTGAAACTATCATTAGCACCAAGCATGACTCAGGACTCGTGTGATCACATGGTGACACGGAGAAAGTCCAAAATGAAAATGTGTTCATTTCAGCCATGGTAAAATACCAGGGTTTGGTTTAAAGTATTTATATTTAAAGTGGACCAACATCCAATGCTGTTGCTTCAATGGTGGGAACAGTTATCATCCAACTGGCCTGGTGGAGAATAATTGAGATTCATTTACAATATCTGTCACAGCCATCTTCCTTTTTCTACTAGAAGAATAGATTTCTAATACTGCTGCTGGTTTATAAAGCACTGAATGGTTTAGGCCCAAAACATATTTCTGACCTCCTGCTAAATGATGAACCATCCAGATCTCTCAGGTCTTCAGGGACTGGTCAGCTTTCTGTCCCCAGAGACAGATCTCTCAGGTCTTCAGGGACTGGTCAGCTTTCTGTCCCCAGAGTCAGAACTAAACCTGGAGAAGCAGCGTTCAGTTATTATGCTCCAAGTATCTGGAACAAACTCCCAGAAACCTGCAGGTCCGCTGCAACTTTTACTACTTTTAAATCCAGCAAGAAGACTTTTCTTTTTGTCGCTGCTTTTAATTGAAACTGAGCGGTTGTGTTCATCAGTAAAGTGGAACTTCTGTGTGAACTATTCATATCTTAAACTGCACTGTGATTTTTATTCATGTACTTTTTATTCATGTATTATTTATTTAACGTTTCTTAATACGGTGGCCCTGAAGTGCAAGACACCACAGCATTTCAGAAAACACCACAGCATTTCAGAAAACACCACATTATTTCACATTGGACGGAAAGGGTATTCCTTTAGGGAGAACACTTCTTGTTTGTGATTGGACAGAGCCAGCCAGAGAAGCACTGCTGTGATTGGTTGTTTTTTTTGCTGCCAGTCAAAAAATGACGCTTCGTAATTGGTCAGCACCCGACAGCGCAATTATCTCCCAACACATCAGCCGTTAGCACACACTCAGGCCCAATCCCAAACTACTCCCTCGACCCTACCCTCCGTGACGGAGTGAACTCGCTGTTTGAGGGCTTGATAGCCACTCCCCCTCCACACTCGTTGCTTTGGAACAGCCCTCAATATGGCGGACCCTCCGCGTGAACGCGCAAAAGGAGGGGTAGGGTGTAGGCAGGGGCGGACTGGGGGGAAAAAGTGGCCAGAGGATTAATTGACAGACAGGCCCACTTAATGCGGCATGTATCGGCCAGCCGGCGACGAAAGTATGTTACTTTCACAATTATTATATAGTCATCACATCGAGCCCTTGAGTTGCCAAGAGCAAAAATAGTTACGGCATATATTTAGTGATTTTAATGTTAACAGATCATTGATGCAATAACATTTTGACCCAATTTGCCTGATATGACACATGGAATAAAACATGGGCGACGTACGAGCATCCTCAATGTGGGTGAGACAATTTAACAGGGGGTGTGGGCAGGTGGTGGACCTCACCTCCTCTCGGGGGTCCGGGGGCAAGCTCCCCCGGAAGATGTTTTTTAAATATTGAAGTTAAATGCATCAATCTGGTCCATTTTGAGAGCAAAATTAGGGACTAATCTATGGCAGTCATCGGGGCTTGGACTGTGAGCCGTAGTGTCGCCGGTTCAAGTCCCCGACCAGACCTATTTGGAGTGTGGACTTCTACTTGGAGAGGTCCCAGTTCACCTCCTGCCCTGCCGTGGTGCCCTTGAGCAGACACCAGACAAGGTTGTACCTTTAGTAATGAATATTACATGTTGTGAGGAAATCTTTCCACCAATAATTCCAATAAGTAATCCAAATGTATTCACTTCAGGTTTACGAAAGTACTGTAATCATTACTCATTTTTTCAAATGTAACACGAGCTGAATACAGTTACTTGATTTTTGTATTCTGATTACGTAAAGCCGTTACATGTATTCCGTTACAACCCAACCCTGGCCACCCCACTGGGCGGGCTGGGCCGGAACCCTTACAAATGTGGGCCGGTAGGATTTAGGCCCACACACAGCACCGGCCCACCGGGAAACTCCCGGTATTCCAATGGCAGTACGCCCCTGGGTGTAGGGGCGGTTTGGGAATGGGCCTCAAGTGAACAGGCGTGTTAGCGGCAGACAGGGAGAGACACATAATTACACATGGCGCTCTCCGAGAAGAGGAACGTGGACAGTGAGAACAGAGCTTTTAACCCTGAGTGGACTCTTCATGTTCTCCTGCCCACTGGGAGCACAGAGCCGGTGTGTCTCATTGTTCAGAGGCCGTGGCGCTCATTAAAAGTAGCCCTGACACCATTTCAGCCCAGATCTAAACTCCTGGCAGACAATAAGCTCCAGCTCAATTCTCGCACTGAATTAAAACAAAGTGAGTGAGGGACTGCGATATAAGAGGAAAGAAAGAGAAACTTTAAAAACTGTTCAATTGTTATGATGTAAAGACTGATATTGTTCTATAATCATCTGAAACTGTTAAGTCATGATCTGAAACGGTTAAAAAGAAAAAGGGAAACTCAAGCTGCTGCTACACTTTATTTGATTTATCTAAAATTAACCCTCTATGGCATGACTTTTTATTTTGGGAGGAAAACAATGTTTCACCATGTGTTTTAGGAGCTTAGGGGTCCCTATATTATCAATTATAAATGTGAGTGTGTGTATATCTGTGTGTGTGTGTGTGGTCGGTGATATGTGGTTGTATGTATGTGTGTGTGTGGGGTTGTGTGTGTGTGTGGGTGGGTGTGTGTGTGGTTGGTGTGTTGTGTGTGTGTGGTGGTGTGTGTGGTGTGTGTGCGGGTGTGGTGTGTGTGTGTGTGTGTGTGTGTGTGTGTGTGTGGTTTTGTGTATGTGTGTGTGTGGTGTGTGTGGTGTGTGTGTGTATGTGTGTGTATGTGGTGTATGTGTTTGTATGTTCTGTGTGTGTGTGGTTGTGTGTGGTGTGTGGTGTGTGTGTGTGTGTGTGTGTGTGTGTGTGTGTGTTTTTTTTAATTTTTTTTATTTAACCTTTATTTAACCAGATAAAAGCATTGAGATAGAATCTCATTTGCAATGCTGACCTGGCCAAGAAGGCAGCAACGTTACACATAACACATAACACAAACATATAAAATACAGAGAACATAACTAAGAAAACAAAAGAAAAAAGCAGTCACTACATTGTGCACATTAGGACAGTACGAAAGGTGCACTACTTATTACTTGCAAGAGCAGCTGGAGGGTAAGGACTTCAGACAACTTCAATCTAAAACATACTATTGAGACAAGTGCCCTCAGTTTGAGGCGTGATTGAAGGTCATTCCAAGACCAAGGACCATAATAAAAAAGACTCCTTTTCCCAGCCTCAGTCCGCACAGCAGGAACCTGGAACCGTATCCAGGCGCTGGATCTGAGGTTGTAAGAGTCACAACTGGAGCAAATCTGGCACATATGTACAGTGGAAGCTTACCTAAAATGGCTTTATACATTAATAAAAAACAATGCTGCATCCTACGCATACTAAGTGAGGACCATCCAGTTAGGCTATACAGTTTGCAATGATGAGTCCTATAGGGTGCATTTGATATATATCGCAGTGCAGCGTGGTAGAGTGGGTCAAGTTTGGCCAAAACAGTGGGACAGGCAAATCTATAAATGGTATCACCGTAGTCCAGCTGGGACAGGAATAAGCCAGAGACCAACCTTTTACGGGATGAAGTTGAAAAACAACATTTAAGTCTGTAAAGGAAGCCAAGAGTGAATTTCAATTTCTTAGTTAGAACTTCAATATGGTGTTTGAAGTTGAGATTACTGTCCAACCAAAAGCCCAGATATTTGTAGGTATCGACAAACTCAACAGAGACGCCATCAAGGGTGTCAATGGAGAGGCAAGAGGACGCTGACTTGGGAGCAAAAAGCATTGCTTTGGTTTCCTTACTGTTCAAAAGCAGTTTGGAATCAAGACGTGCGTGCTGCAGCGTGATAAAGTCAGATTTTAGATTGGAAACGGCCAGATCCAGAGAAGGAGCACATGAGTATACAATAGTGTCATCAGCATACATATGATAGGTAGAAAATTGCATCTGATTACAAATATTGTTTACATATAATAAAAAGAGCAAAGGCCCCAAAATAGAGCCCTGTGGAACTCCCTTCTTCAAGGTGACAGGGGCAGAGACAGTACTACCCAACCTGACGCATTGAGTACGGTCGGTTAGATAACTCTGAAACCAGCAAATGGCATTATGACCGGAACGAGACATCAACATAACATTAGACATAATGTGGTGATCTACAGTGTCAAATGCTTTGGCCAGGTCGATAAACAACGCAACACAAACAGATTTGTTTTCCAAAGCAGCCTTAATATCGTCTAAGACTTTCAGACCGGCAGTCACAGTACTGTGCTTTGATCTGAATCCAGATTGCATAGGGTTAAGGATGTTGTGTGAATTTAAAAAAAGTTTTAGCTGAGTAGAAACTAGGGCCTCAAGAATCTTTGATAACGCAGAAAGATTTGAGATAGGACGATAGTTATTTAACTCTGTGGGATCACCAGCTTTCAAGAGGGGCGGTACCAGAGCTTGCTTCCACACAGCTGGCAGTGTGTGAGTGGACAGGGAGAGGTTACAAATATCAGTTACTGGTTGTGCTATAATCTGAGCTGCAATTTTTAAAAAGAACGGGTCGAGGCCGTCAGGCCCGGCAGACTTTTTAGGATCAATTGAGTGCAAACCCTGTAAGACTTCAGAGACCGAGAAATAAGCTAAATCAAAAAGAGGGGAGTTCATCTCTCGACTAGGGCTGTGAGTACGACCATTTAGAGAGTCATGACTTTGCTCATCAAAAATGTGACCAGCCTTTTTGAAGTGAGCATTGAAAGCGTTAGACACACCATCAGAATCTGAAATAAAAGAATCACTGACCTTCAGTTTTTTTGGGAAACTAGAAACCTTCTTGTTCTGAAGTGATTTAATTGTTTTCCAGAACTTAGAATGGTCAT
Source organism: Pseudochaenichthys georgianus (assembly GCF_902827115.2). Taxonomy (NCBI): domain Eukaryota; kingdom Metazoa; phylum Chordata; class Actinopteri; order Perciformes; family Channichthyidae; genus Pseudochaenichthys; species Pseudochaenichthys georgianus. Next base: position 147,612 of record NW_027263022.1, read on the forward strand.
TAAAACAATCAGTGGTTAAGCTCAGATAGTAATCAGCTTTAGCTTTTTTAATAAGGGCTGAACATTTATTTCTGAGGACACGAAAAAGAAGCCAGTCATCACTAGTGTTAGACTTTCTAGCTAAGGACCATTGCTTATTACGATCATGAATTAGATCCGATAGTTCTCTAGTAAACCATGGAGTGTTCCTATTTTTGACTCTGAATTTTCTAAGGGGGGCATGTCAATTAATAATCGATAAAAAGTGATCAATGACAAATTGGACGGCAACATCGACAGATGGAATTAACGCTATGAAGTGCCATTTAACCGCCGCCAGATCGTGAAGGAAAGCCTGCTCAGAGAAGTGTTTGAAGCAGCGCCTGAGCACGATAAGGCCCTTGGCTTTGGGCGACTTAGTGCTCCTAACGCATGCAATAGTGCAATGGTCGCTGATATCATTAGGAAAAACACCAACAGACACATACTTATGAGCTGCATTTGTTAGAATGACATCTATAAGGGTATCGTTATTGGGTTTGGCTGGGTTTATTCTAGTGGGACTATCAATAAGCTGAGTTAAGTTCAAAGAATCGCAAACCTGCTTAAACTGTGAAGATTTATGTGTGTATATCTGTGTGTGTATGTGTGTGTGGTGTGTGTGTGTGTGTGTGTGTGTGTGGTGTGTGTGTGTGTGTGTGTGTGGAGTGGCAGGTGTGTTTGATCATGTATATAAGTGTGTGTGTGATGTGAGTGTGTTGTGTTGTCGTCTGGTTGTGTATGTGTGTCTGTGTGTATGAGTGATGTGTTGTGTGATTGTGTGTGTGTGTGTGTAGTGTGTGTGTGGGATGTGTGTGTGTGTGTGGGTGTGTGTGAGTGGTTTTGTGTGTCTCTATCTCTATGTGTGTGTGTGTGTGTGTGTGTGTGTGTGTGTGTGTGTGTGTTGTGTGTGTTGTTGTGTGTGGTGTGTGTTGTTGTGTGTGTGTGTGGTCTGTGTTTGTATGTGTGTGTGTGTGTGTGTGTGTGTGTGTGTGTGTGCTGTGTGTGTGTGTGTGTAGTGTGTGTGTGTGTGTGGATTGTGTGTGTGTGTGTGTGTGTGTTGTGTGTGTGTGTGTGTGTGTGCCTAACCCTATCTTGACCTTCACTGTCCTCACTGTCAGACGGAATAGCCTGATCGTGTCCCTTCTGCCCAGAACATGTGTTGTTGTCCATTTCCTGTAAATATCAGTCGATGTAAAACATTGATTAGGTTTATCATGTTATAGCTGAGCACTGGAAAAAAGTGGTCAAGTGGCACAGTGTTGCCCTGAGGCAACGAACAAAAAAACATTAAGATTAATAATTACATAATAAGTCTTTAAACAATCAAATATACTTCTTTACGTATTCATGCACATGCATGTATTTTAAGTTGTGTACATTTCTAATATGTTAAAAAGTGAAGTGTACTAAGTGGTGGCCCTGTCCCTGCTGCTTTGCTTGCAGAGAGGACTGCTCCACCCCCAGACAAAATGCCACACCCATATAATTCCCTCATGGTATTGGACACCAGCATGTCAGGTGACATTGTGTATATTTAAAAAGATAAAAATATTTAGAGGGCCAGTGTGAGGTCGGAAAAAGTGGTTTGTTGCCTGAGGGCAACAGTATGCTGTAGAGGGTTAAGCACTTTTAAGATGCACACATTTTCAAAAGCTATTTTATTTATTTTCTCTATTTTATTTTTAAATGCAGCCTGAGAGGAACATTGCACATGTCCACAGTGTGTACTGTATATCTGTATAGTTCAATGTTAATTGACAATACATATTGATGTTTTTGAATTGATTTGATTGGCAGTCAGTTGTTGATTACATGCAGACGTTGATAAAGCTACAGCTACTTCAATATATGTCACTAATTCATAAAGCAAGTTGGACATCTTGATGTTCCGGACCTTTGCATGGGGAGATCTTCTCTAACTGGACCTCGTTGAATTATAGTTGAATACCCCTGGTTTAGACTGATCGATCCGATTTACATGGAGATACGCCCCGCCCCCTCTCCAGCGTCTTGTTTGAATGACAGGAGTAAACACATAATTAATGCTTTATTAATTCATGGTTTGTAAGGGGCTTATCTTCATGTAAATACTATTGTAGACTATCCAATATTCGCATGATCTTCTAGTCGCTCGAGTTTCACCGCGGCTGTCAGCTGTGTTTGCTCCTGTCATTCAAACAAGACGCGCTGGAGAGGGGGCGGGGCGTATCTCCATGTTAATCCTATGGGAGATACCAACTACAACAAAATTAACATATTTGACCGTGATCTCATTTCATTTAATTTCAAACCTTTATTTATACAGATAAATCCCATTGAGATCATTGATCTCTTTTCCAAGGGAGACCTGCTCAAGTAGTTCCACATGAAACATAAAACATAAACAGAACAACAAAAGGACATCATACAGCATCATTTACATAACTATCCACATAAACAGGTACCAACAGCATCCGATTGAGTAGCATCCAACCGAGCTTTAAAAACATTTAGTGGCACCAGATTGTTCAGTTTCCATTTAATTTGCAGACTGTTCCAAGACAGAGGAGCTGCATCTAAAAGCTGCCTTCCCTCAGACAGTCCTAGCAGTTGGCACATTTAATAAAACCACTGCATTCGATCTCAGGCAGTAGCCACTTACAATTCTCCGAGAGATCAGGGAGCAGATATAAGATGGAAGTTTCCCTAGCATGGCTTTGTATATAAAAATGTACCAGTGATCATCTAATTGTAATACACGTTTCAAAGTGATGCCGAAGTAACAACATACTGATACCGGTTAGTGAAAACCATGAATTAATGCTTTGACAAGTCTGCAGACAGACGGCAGGCGAAAAGCTTTTAAAATGCGTGTTTTTCGGAATGGAATCGGATCCATCAGGCTAAACTAACCTGTAGCTGCTTCGTCCACAATCACAACAACGTCATACTGACATAAATAAAGCAGCAACTGTATTCGCCATGACATAGACAGTCTGTGGTTTGTACTTGTTTAACTTTTGTCCAGTTTCTGAACAGATATGAGGAGCTATGAGCTCTGAGTGTGTGCTCACGGCTGATGTGTTGGGAGATATTGCGCTGTCGGGTGCTGACCAATCACGAAGCGTCATTTCTTGACTGGCAGCAAAAACAACCAATCACAGCAGTGCTTCTCTGGCTGGCTCTGTCCAATCACAAACAAGAAGTGTTCTCCGTAAAGGAATACCTTTTCCGTCCAATGTGAAGTGCTGCGGCGTTTTGTGAAGTGCTGTGGCGTTTTGTGAAATGCTGTAGCGCTTTCTGAAATACTGTAGCGTTTTCTGAAATGCTGTAGCGTTTTGTGAAATGCTGCGGCGTTTTCTGAAATGCTGTAGCGTTTCTGAAATGCTGTAGTGTTTTGTGAAATGCTGTAGAGCTTTCTGAAATGCTGTAGTGCTTTCTGAAATGCTGTAGCGTTTTCTGAAATTCTGTAGCGTTTTGTGAAATGCTGTAGAGCTGTCTGAAATGCTGTAGTACTTTCTGAAATGCTGTAGCGTTTTGTGAAATGCTGTAGCGTTTTGTGAAATGCTGTAGTGCTTTCTGAAATGCTGTAGCGTTTTGTGAAATGCTGTAGCGTTTTGTGAAATTCTGTAGCATTTTCTGAAATGCTGTAGTGCTTTCTGAAATGCTGTAGCGTTTTGTGAAATGCTGCGGCGTTTTGTGAAATGCTGTAGCGTTTTCTGAAATGCTGTAGTGCTTTCTGAAATGATGTAGCGTTTTGTGAAATGCTGTAGCGTTTTGTGAAATGCTGTAGCGTTTTGTGAAATTCTGTAGCATTTTCTGAAATGCTGTAGTGCTTTCTGAAATGCTGTAGCGTTTTGTGAAATGCTGTAGCGTTTTGTGAAATGCTGTAGCGTTTTCTGAAATGCTGTAGCGCTTTCTGAAATGATGTAGCGTTTTGTGAAATGCTGTAGCGTTTTGTGAAATTCTGTAGCGTTTTGTGAAATGCTGTAGTGCTTTCTGAAATGCTGTAGCGTTTTGTGAAATGCTGTAGCGTTTTGTGAAATGCTGTAGCGTTTTGTGAAATTCTGTAGCGTTTTCTGAAATGCTGTAGTGCTTTCTGAAATGCTGTAGCGTTTTGTGAAATGCTGTAGCGTTTTGTGAAATGCTGTAGCAATTTCTGAAATGCTGTAGCGTTTTCTGAAATGCTTTAGTGCTTTCTGAAATGCTGTAGCGTTTTGTGAAATGCTGTGGCGTTTTCTGAAATGCTGTAGCGTTTTCTGAAATGCTGTAGTGCTTTCTGAAATGCTGTAGCGTTTTGTGAAATGCTGTAGAGCTTTCTGAAATGCTGTAGTGCTTTCTGAAATGCTGTAGTGCTTTCTGAAATGCTGTAGCGTTTTCTGAAATGCTGTAGCGTTTTCTGAAATGCTGTGGTGTCTTGCACTTCAGGGCCACCGTACTTTTATTATCTTTTACTGTTTTTAAATGCCTTTATCTGAATGTCTTTCATTTTTGTAAAGCACCTAGAATTGCCTTGTGTTGAAAGGTGCTATATAAATAAACTTGCCTTGCCTTGCCTTACTACAGTATGGCTTAATGTGTTAAACCCTAAAGAAGAGATAAGGACAGGTCCATTGCCATTGGTTTAATCATCTGGAGAACCTGGATAACTGCAGTATCATATATATATATATATAATCTGATAATACATTTAGTTTTATGGACTTTTGGAATTTTGACCAAAAAAAAGTCAATAAATGTATTAGGAGTTATCGTCTGGGGACCATGATCCATACACAATTATGTCAAATGTGTCCGTTAGATGTTTCTGTAATGGTTCAGCATTGGATTGGACCCAAAATGAGTCATACAGCCGGCAGGTACGGTTAAACTACTCAGAAAAAGTAAATAACACAGAGGCAAGAAACAATGATGGAGTTATGGATGAAGCAAAGGGACAGAAAGCAGACAGGAGAACACATGAGGCAATCTGCCATGATATAAGCCTCACTGTGACACAACGCACACACGCTTCTGTACGCAACCAACCGGTGTGAAGGTGGGACCGATTTGCCCCAAAAGTTAAAAAAAAACCACCAACAACAAAGAGCTTCTTGTTTCTGTCCACGGCTCGCTGGGTCGTAAAACAAGCATGTGTGTTTCTGGAGCTGGGAACGGATTCTGGGTTAGGGAAATGCTTCAGGAAATCTTTAGTCCTTAGGAGAGTCAGCCGTCAGAGACGCTTTTATGTGCACAAACAAATGTGATGCACTCCTGAAAGGTCCCCTCTTCTCATGTCTCTTCTACATCAACATGTGTCCCCTCTTCCTCATGTCTCTTCTACATCAACATGTGTCCCCTCTTCTCCATGTCTCTTCTACATCAACATGTGTCCCCTCTTCTTCGTGTCTCTTCTACATCAACATGTGTCCCCTCTTTTTCATGTATCTTCTACATCAACATGTGTCCCCTCTTCTTCGTGTCTCTTCTACATCAACATGTGTCCCCTCTTCTTCGTGTCTCTTCTACATCAACATGTGTCCCCTCTTCTCCATGTCTCTTCTACATCAACATGTGTCCCCTCTGTGGAAAGAGACTCTGAAAGTTTCAGGAACAAAGATTTTCTCTCTTTTTGATCCATTTCTATAAAAACTTGTCTGAAAATGAGCTGATCAGATTTTGGCCACTTGATGATGTCATAACGATGTGTTGTCTTGTGTAGCCATTAGCCAATCTGTCTCACCCCTTCTCTCTGCCATGTGAAAGCAGCCAGGTCAAACCATAAATAAAAAACACCTTTTGAAATGGCTGCTACCGGCAGGACGGCAGAGCAGGCCAGGATCTTGGGTCGGGGTCTCATGGCTCGCGTTAGCAGGGCAGCATGTTGGTTTTGGTCTTGACCACGACACCGAATTTGGGCACAAAGTCCTGTTTCAGGTACCAGATTGGATCTGCAGTACTAAGTGTTCCTCAGCTGCTGCAGAAACAGAGCTTGCTGTGAGCTGCATGCTGGGAACTTTCCTGGCTCCACCACTGTAGTATATCACACACAATGTGGTGAAGCCTTTAAACAAAGACCAGAGGGAACCTAACTTCTTTCTCTACCTGAAGGAACTGTGTTTCCTGTGTAGGTGTGATATCTTCGTATCAAGCTTCACATGTGATACACAGATGTCCGTCTGTGTGCAGAGCAGATATTAGGCAGAGTGGGCCATTGATGCCCTGCAGAAAGCTTCTCTTCTTTAGAAAACCTCAGTTGCATAATGGCATTCTGTGTTTAATAAAGCTCCTACTCAGACCTGACGTCAGACACTCAGCAGCACTTCGACAACTGGGATACACACACAGGCTGCCTGGAGACATGCTTTCATGAGTCTGCACAGGAAGACATGTACAACACAACATTCAGTCTTCATCTTGTTCATTATGACGTTGAGTGTGCCGTAATGCTGTCCCCTTTAAAGGTGGGGTAGGTAAGTTTGAGAAACCGCCTCGAGATCGCTAGAATTTGAAAATACACAACGGGAGAAAATCTGCCACTTCCTCACAGAGCCCCTCCTCCAACACACACGAACACGCACATGACCAATGAGGGCACGAGATAAGTTTGTGCCCCGATGGAAGGCTGACAGGCAGGTAGGCCATCCAATTGGATGACATTTTTTAATGGATTTTTTGTCAAAGCACTTCAGATATTCATTGCTATCGGGATGTTAAGAGCATTCCATGGAATATAACAACAAGTGTATCTCGAGCCGGTTTCTGAAACTTACCTACCCCACCTTTAATGTCAACATATCTCTGTTTGAAGCAGGGGCGGACTGGCCATTGGGAATACCTGGAGTTTCCCCGGTGGGCCGGTGCTGTGTGTGGGCCGGAGGGCCAAAAAAAAAAAAAAAAAGTTTATAAAAAGAAAAAAATATTTTTTGTAAGTGTTCCGGCCACTCCCTTTTTTTTTTGCTTACCTAAATCCTACCGGCCCACATTTGTAAGTGTTCTGGCCCAGCCCAGCCCAGTGGGGTGTGGCCAGGGTTGGGTTGTAACGGAATACATGTAACGGCGTTACGTAATCAGAATACAAAAATCAAGTAACTGTATTCAGCTCGCGTTACATTTGAAAAACGAGTAATCTGATTACAGTTACTTTCGTAAACCTGAAGTGAATACATTTTGGATTACTTATTGGAATTATTGGTGGAAAGATTTCCTCACAACATTTAATATTCATTACTAAAGGTACAGCCGTGTCTGGTGCCTTGCTCAAGGGCACCACGGCAGGGCAGGAGGTGAACTGGGACCTCTCCAAGTAGAAGTCCACACTCCAAATAGGTCTGGTCGGGGACTTGAATCGGCGACCCTACGGCTCACAGTCCAAGCCCCTACTGACTGCCATAGATTTAGTCCCTAATTTTGCTCTCAAAATGGACCAGATTGATGCATTTAACTTCAACATTTAAAAAAAAATCTTCCCGGGGGAGCTTGCCCCCGGACCCCCCCTAGAGGAGGTGAGGTCCACCACCTGCCCACACCCCCTGTTAAATTGTCTCAACCACATTGAAGATGCTTCGTACGTCGCCCATGTTTTATTCCATGTGTCATATCAGGCAAATTGGGTCCAGATGTTATTGCATCAATGATCTGTTAACATTAAAATCACTAAATATATGCCGTAACTATTTTGCTCTAGGCAACTCAAGGGCTCGATGTGATGACTATATGAATAATTGTCCAAAATAACATAAAATGCATAGGGTTTTTTGTTAAGTAACATACTTTCGTCGCCGGCCGGCCGATACATGCCGCGCATTAAGTGGGCCTGTCTGTCAATTAATCCCCGGGCCACTTTTCCCCCCAGTCCGCCCCTGGTTTGAAATACAATATTTTGAGTTGTCAAGTCTTGATGTTGTCATCTTTGCAATCAATTCCTGCGGATTATCTTTGTGTAGAGATACTAAAAGACATGAAGAAAGATAAACATTGTATACATGGTGCTTAATGTATTGATTACAGGATTGTACTCAAGTCTAATGGGACAATTTCAGTCCAATTATAAGTTAGAAGTACATTTCAAATCGTCCATTAGGCAATACCAAAATGCTAATTGCTAAAACAAGACGGTATTTTACCGTTTTCCTTTCAAATATATGTTAATAGAACATTGGAACCAAGTACTGTCAGAGCAATAGACCTTATATTAGCACATTAAGAGCTTTGTGTGCATGCACATGTGACTGTAGGCAACTTCCCAATAAGAACATGATCTATTTGTAGACGATATGTTTAGTTCTTCAGAAGCTTTCAGATGGAAGGCAAGGATATCAATCTTACTGTTTCCTTTATTGAATCCTCAAGAGCGGTGATACATTCATATCCCCGGCCCTAACTTACTAAAAGCCCATGACAGAGATATGCCTTAATGCTAACCGAGCCTAAGGTATCAGTATGGATGCTACGGTTCAATCGGTACACCATCAGAACTGGTATTCAGTTAGTCTGTTGTACAGATATTGCAGCAAAAACGTCAATGACACAAACCAAAATAAGGAACTTGCACATAATTAACTGCAGTATAAAAATAAATGACGGCCACCTCTAAGGTTCTCCATCTTTGGTCTTTGGTCAACAAGGAGGTGACAGTAGCATGCTGCTGTTAGCATTTAGCCTCCCATAGCCCCTATAGACTCTTAGACTGGTGCAACTCAACACGATGGAAACACACTCTTCGTCACATGTGAAGGTCAGGGTCACGCAGCCGGTGTTTTCACGTTAGCAGATCAACATTATACTCTCCTGCTGTGTTGAACAATAAAGGGGGAAATCAATAAAGGGCTGCATGGGGGTTGACATTCCTCTCTGCTCTGTCTGCCTATTATTTACCGTGAGTTGTTGCTCACTTTGGTTCTGGCTCAGCCTTAAAGGTCAGAAAAAGCAGAGACATATTTGAAGCATTAGACGACATTCTCCTGTGGCTAAAATAGGATTGTGTGTTTTACCGGGCAACACCACACATCATGTTTCAGGAACCCTCTCAGCATTCTCCTGCTGAACCTTACATCAGCCCTGACACTGTCTCAACCGAATGTCTCTACAGTGAACTGTTTTTGATAGATGGTAAACAACGGCTGAGAAGAGGAAGTGTTATGGCCTCATTGAGCTTCAGAGTGACTTTGCGGTAATGTAAGACTATTGCACCTTTCAAAACAAGGCAATTCAAAAGTGCTCTGCAAAAATAAAAAACATTAAGAGCACTAATAAATAGTGCAGTGCACACACGTTGTGAAATGGCATTTACAAACAGTCTTTAAAAAGCAAAGAGAATAAAATAAACTTAAAAAGTACCTGGATGAAGTTAAAATGCAGTTTAAGATGTGAATAGTTCAATTAAAAGCAGCGGCAAAAAGAAACGTCTTCAGCCTGGATTTCAAAGTAGTCAGAGTTGCAGCGGACCGGCCGGTTTCTGGGAGTTTGTTCCAGATGTTTGGAGCATAGTAACTGATAACTAATGTAAGTCAAAAGACATCTGAATCAAGATTGAGGGACGGTCCTCAAAAGGTTTATGAGCCATGAACACAACTCATGTGCGAAGCTTGAACTGCTTGTAACTCAACTCTACAACGACCGGTGCACAGACCCAGAACTGGCCTGCTGCCTATGTAACAGAGTTAAACATTAGTATATATAATTATACGTTTTGTGAAAATTTGATTTATACCATTTCATATTTTGCATAATGTGTGATCTCCTGGCTTTTCCTAGGACTGTCATCAAGGGTGTGACAGTAGCATGCTGCTGTTAGCATTTAGCCTCACATAACCCCTAGCCAGTGATGTACCTGAACGCGTTCAATGAACGATCGTTCATGAACGCGTTCATATTTTGGGCGAACGTGAACTGAACGTACTGTATTTCCGCTAGATGAACGTAATTGAGAACGCGTTCATTCTCAGCGCTGTATAACGGCGTTCAAAAGTGCGTTCATTCTCAGCACTGTACTATAACGGCGTTCAAAAGTGTGCCAGATTTCATGTACCTTTCAGCCGAAAACCCAGTTAAAACACACCGTAAACAGGCTTCAGAATAATGCGGAAAACCACCCAATCTGGCAACAGCAAGCTGCCTGTGACGCGTACGCGCCTGTCACCCCTGGCTGTCGCACTAAAATATAAATATACTAAATATATCAGACTCCTCACAACAAACAATGTGGAACCGCGGAACCGGCGAGCATTGAATGAATGAATGAATTAGTATGGACGAAGCCGAGAGCAGCTGCAGCAGCACTCGCTCAGAGTGAGACTCTACGGCGTCGGCGTATGAGCATTTAAAGAGTTTTACGTTAAAGTCAGTACTGACTCAGACGGAACAAATCAAACGTTTGCCTGTAAACTGCGTCCGCCCGGTTTGAAAAAGCAAGTCTGTACATCGACGACGTCGACAACAAACCTTAAACGGTACCTTGAGAATAAGCACACGACTAGCCTTTCACGGTATGTGCGAGTGGCGAATAAAAAAGAGAGCCAAAACAGATCCTCTACCACCCAAATCCATCAACATCGTACAGGAGACAAATAATAGCTCGCAGCAACGTATTGAAAAAATAACTATAAACTATAAATTAGTTCATTTTTGAAACCATGAACTTTAGTTCAACATTTTGAATTATGAACTATGAACTGAACTAGTTCATTTTAAAATGTGTGAACTGTGAACTGAACTAGTTCATGTAGAAAGTGAACTTTCCCAACACTGCCCCTAGCATTGCTGTAGACTCTTAGTCTTGAGCTATTTTTGGTCGCAACGTGGCTCAAGCACGCAGTAAGATGTGATAAGAGCTTAAACACACTGTTGATAAGCAGCGCGCGGGAGATAATGAAGCTACAGAAGGGAGACAGGATGATTCAGCGAGAACGTGAGAAAATGAGTGGAGATAAAGATCATTTTCCTTCTACAAGGAACTCTTTAAGAGCGGTTTACGTCTGTATTGTAGGTCAACTAATCCATGAGGTTAACTAGAGCTGCTGGGGTTAAACTCCCACTACACAATCAATAAGTAATCTTCATATGACCATCACTAAGACTGCTCCGACACAATCTGCAGGTCAAAGTCAAACTGATAAGAGAGGATCGGCTCCCGCCCAGAAATACATTTACAAGGTATATCAATCAGGGCTGCCAACCTTTGAGCTCAGCTTGGAGTGAGATTTTCTTTTGGGGTGGGGGGGGGGGGGGGGCTGTGGGGTGAACAAAAAAGAAAAACGTTCATGTGTACAGTGTGACAAATGTATTGAACATGTTCAAACTATTTACATTAAAAACAAAATATTCACAAATGTAACTTGACAGGGATTCACTCAAACATTTAGAGTTTCCCATTAATGTACCGGGCGCTACAGCGTACCACGCACACACACACACAGTGTACCACGCACATACACAGTGTACCCGCGACTCTTACAATGAAGGCTTACGGCATATACTCTAGGACAGGGGTTCCCAACCTTTTTTCCCAAGAGCCCCCCAAATGACTCCTGTTGGAAGTTGCGCCCCCCCCCCCTTGTGTGTGTTTGTGAGGGGTGGCGCAACTTCCAACAGGAGTCATTTGGGGGGCTACAGCGGTAATTAAAAGTCTCAAAATGCTACAACTACCGTCACAAACTGGATGAATGAAGTATTTTGTTAAAGGAGGATGAAAGCGTAATCAAGGAGCACTGTTGGAGTGACTTTGATGGTTATTGGACTCAGGATTCATTCATTTTGATTCCCGCTGTATGAAGAAATGAAAGGACGGCGGAAGTGGAAACAATTCACAAAGGGATTGAACTGTTTAAAACACATGCTCAAAGTAAGCCGGATTTTGCCGATGTGTTTATGTGGATTCAAAAGTCGTAAATAATCTACAAAATGGAGGAGACCGATCTGATCGGAGCAACTCTGACGAATAATCCAACTGAAGCCGGCATGGACAATGACTATGTTTTAAAAATGCGCTTATCCAGACAAGCCTGGTTTGGACACTTTACGGGCAGAAGAAACATTTCTATTAAAGAAAGAATTATACATTTCTGTCTTTTTATGCCTTTATTAGCTACTGACTTGCATTTGTATTCCCAGGTTGGGAACCACTGGCCTAGGAGGTGTACGCAGGGGTAAAGTGCTATTTGGTGGGTGGACGTCACCTCCTCTAGGGGGACCGGGATCACTCCCCTTTCAAACTCTATTATTGTTTTACTGTCATATAGTATTTCATAGCTGTTTCATTTATTCTCTTATTGTTTTATAACTATAATGATCATATGAAGGTGTGCTTCGGAAATAATTGTTAATGCAGTTACTATAGTAACGCAGTGTAGGCGGAGCCGTGACGTCATCTTCAATGAGAGCCCCAGAAAAACAACACAGCCGTTAGCTGTTAGCCCTCAGAGCTCACAGCTCCTCATATCTGTTCAGAAACTAGACACAAGTTAAACAAGTACAAACCACAGACTGCCTGTGTCATGGAGAATACAGTCGCTGGTTTATTTATGTCTGTAGGCCGTTGTTGTGAGTGTGGACGGTCGGAGCATATATAACGTTAGCTTAGCCAATCTCCATTTAGAAAACACACATTTTAAAAGGCGTTTCTCTGCCGTCTGTCTGCAGACTCAAAGCATTAATTCATGGTTTTTACTAACCGGTATCAGGATGTTGTTACTTCGGCATCATTTTGAAACGTGTATTACAATTAAATCACGGTCAAATATGTTCATCTTGTTGTAGTTGTTGCCCCCTGGCCAGCGATTCTCTCTCTAGTTTAGCATGCTCAGCCCGACTCAGCCCGGTTGTTCCTGGCCCTAGAACCACGATTTAGTCGGGCCAGAAAAAAGGTGAAAAAGTCGCCCCGGGCCAAAACTAGGCCAAGTGGAAACGCAACCAAAAACGGCCCCGCACGGCTCGGCACGCTTAAAGCGAGCTACCCGCTGCAGTGGAAACATGCCATAAGACTAAAGTTCACTATCTAAACACTCAGAGAGTCCTTTAGCTCACCTGAGCCTATCAGTCTGACAGGAGAGGACTCTCCCTTCACCTTGTTGTAGAAACAGCTTCTGTCTATTAGCACAGCTAGCTAACCAGATGCTAACAACAACAATGCCAGGTACCACTGCGCTCTCTCTCTCTCTCTCTCTCTCTCTCTCTCTCTCTCTCTCTCTCTCTCTCTCTCTCTCTCTCTCGGAGCGGCGTTCTGGTGCTCTCCGGCGGCAGCACTACATCCCTGAGTGCGGGCATATTGTCATAACTCCAACCCTGGTGGAGAGTCTATCAAACCGGCCCACACCTGTCACCTGTAAAACTTGAACAACGGGTGTCGCTGTCCAGGTTGCTAGGTGACAGTGCTAGGGACCGCGGGTGTCAGGTGACGCAAACAGGAAGTCCTCCGTAAGCCAGACGGTCTCATTTCGTAGACCGCTCGGTTTGCTGTTCCTTCACTTTATTTTTATATACATTTATTTTGGATGAAAACTTAGCGTGAAAGGCATGTGTGGCGTGAGTGTGTCAGATAGGCCTATGTGTTTATTGCGTGACTCTCACGCTCAATACGTGAGGGTTGGCAGCCCTGTATAAGTGACCAAGTATATTAACTGTAATTCTGTATGTAAATACATTGTTGGAGGTTCTGGTACAGATGTAGCACCTAGTTTCGGACGTCCCTACCGCAGTGGGGCCGTGATCGGCAACCATTGACAATACCGTTCACCAGCCCCCAACGCCCTCTGAGTGACAAGCTGAGAAGTCAACTACTACTGTCAGGGAACATACTGTGTGAACCAAGGCCTGAACAAAGACCAACGGTTAGCCAGTTAGCTGAGAGCAGTGATGGACGCTGCCACAATGGAACTCATATGAAATAAACAGCTGATTCCTCACACACACAGTAGCCTGTTGTTTCTATGTATAACATAGTGAGAAACATGCCTCTAGTTAATAATTATACTACTTAATTTATCTGAAAACTGACAGCATAATTGCATTTATAACCCGGGACACACATATTTATTTGGCTGTGTTTTAAACAAGTTTAAATAAAAGGCTGGAGTGTTTCTTGCCCTGCCAGGTACAACAAGTGGGATTTATCTTTTATTACTGTAGCATATCGTTTTGTATTCCCACTGTCACGGATATAATCATATTCTGCATTGAATACATTTAATCATTTAAAAGAAATCGTATTTCGTTTCTATGTAACGAAATACATGTGGTTTAATCCACGTGAATTTACAACTACAAAAATAATCGGTTTGTTTTTGTATCACATCCGTCGGGAGGAATGCAGCGCGGCTCTCACTACCGATATTCAAACATAATTTAATCATCATCTTCACGATCATTTAATGTAGTAGGCTATCATATGTTCGCCGAATTGACATGAAAGCACTAACAAATATGAATATGCTGTAGTCAACTTCATTACAACGTTATTAACTTGCCTAAACTCGGTAAGTCACTAAAATAGACTTCCTCGTCATCTCACCACGGCAGACAATATTTTCTGTATTAATTGTTTATTATTGTTTAACTTGAAGGTGCCTGATGTGAAAATACTCAAGTAAAGTAGCCTACTGTAACTCAATGTACACCTTTCTTCCCGTCAAGAGAGTACAAACTGTGTGTGAATTTCCAGAAGAACGTCTAGATTGAATTGCTTTTCATATGTATACAGTACAGCAGGGGGTCAAACTCAAATACACAGTGGGCCAAAATAAAAAATGGGTACTAGTCGAGGGCCGGACTGGTTCAATGCGAAACGTATTGAAATGAACTTATTGCACATATTGAACCTGGAACTAACAAAGCTTAAATGATTTCCTATAAAAACAACATTAAACATTAAATAATCAGCTGCATTCATTTCTTATGGCTCTATCTGCAGCTTTTCCAGAGTCACTTCTTATGAGTACATGTTTCCACAGGCCAACAACAGCTTCAACAAAACTATTCCCCTCAAAGAGAAACCAAACATGCCCTGTTGTCGTGAGAGAAGAAGAGCAGAAGGAAGCATCCATTGAACTCAGGTTGCTGCTCTGTGATGCTAGTTCAGACACTTGGCATCTCATCTTGGGGGCAAGGTCATCAATGTTTGGGCTCAGGCTCTGAGCGGAGGAGACCCTCAGGATGGAGAGAAGGTGTGCGTGCAATATACCGGCGGGCCAGATCTAACAGGAATTACAAATTATCCTGTGGGCCGAAATTAAATCCACCAAGGGCCTGATTTGGACCCCGGGCCTTGGGTTTGAAACATATGCGGTACAGTATAGCACAACCATTTACACCTTTCTTCCCATCAAGAGTTTGAATTGGAGAAGGGGAATGGTTATCGATGATGCTTTTAAAGCCTATTGTATAATAACTGTTTGATTTCTATTGCTTTTCAAATGCACAAGGCCACCCATTTACACCGCTCTTCACGTCAAGAGTTTGAATAGAACTTAGTTTGGTGACTTTACATTTCTGAGAATACATTTTAATCACACAAGTCTCCCCCGTCCCGAAAATAATAAAAAATAATAAAAAGGAAATAATTTTCAAGTTCAGTTTTCATAGTTTTATTTATAATAACAATCAAAAGACCAATTATCTGCGGCAGAAACGAGGACGAGGTGTTTCGGAATCAGTTCTTCGGGTTTTCAGTCTCTTGTTTACCCGGCTCCTAATCTTATGCCACTGGTCCCATCCCCCCTCTGTTTACTAAAGCTTGGAGTGCAAGTATATGTTGTGGACTCTCTTTGTTTGCTATAAAGGGCCATCGGAATGTGACAACCCTCCCATCCCCCATCTTCTCCAGCATTCTCTACAGGCCTGGAAAAATGGTACAAAACAACTAAAACATTGCAAGCTGAGGCTGTGAACATTTTTGTAATATTATTGCCACAACAATCACAAATTGAGTTTATTCACAAATGTTGTGCAATGACAAAATCAGACAGTTATATTTAAAAATGGTCTGGCTTTAATACAAATGAAATACTGTGGGGTCGACAGCCCCCCTCAAGGTCATCAACACATGCAGGGCAGCGTTGCCGGTCTGAAAGGGTCTCTGGAATATCAAACAGTGACAGGTTAAACTCAGAGGTGGAAGAAGTATTCAGATTATTTACCTAGGTAAAAAGACGTGTTAGAAGTAAATATCCTGCATTCAAAATTGTCAATTGCCCAAGTGAAAAGTATTATCATCTGAAAGTAAAATGAGTCATTATGTTATTAGTATTAAATACATATAAGTACAACTTATATTTAGAAATACTCCGTTGTAATTCTTGATGCATAAATGTGTTCAACCATTCAATGTGGCATCTGCTATAATGGGGTTAATGTATGATATGACTTAATAATACACATTACTGTGTAATACATGATAATGTATGAGTTGATTTACTTCGATCTACTGGACTGTGTAAAAACACCACAACAATATTACAACAAATACTGCACATTAAAGCAAACTATTGTAAAGGTAAAAGTATGAGCATAACAAATAAAGAAGTTTAAACATTTACATTATTATTATTATTATTATGATTATTTAATATATAAAGACTATATATTATAGATTTAAGATAATAAGATTAGATATACTTTATTTTATCTAAAATATTGATGTTTTTTAATTATAGTAGCATGTGAAAACCATAACAAATAAGTGATGAAATGCTACAGTATTCAGCAAACACAACTGCAGAGCTGCAAACATTGCAAACAGACTAAGTTCTACAACACCCAGTTGTCTTTGTGTATTTGTGAATGAAGCGCCATCTCATGGTTAAATGCTGAAATTGAACACATGGAGAAATCTGGCAACGCCCCCTCAGGAAATAGTGAGAGGGATTTAAAATCCCAGCCACTGGTATCCGCTGGGTTTTTGGTTGGAATCCGCTGGGTGGAGTCCATTCTAGAGTGCTACATCTGTACCTTGTGTTTAAGGTTGAGACACGCTAGCTAGACCTTGTAGATTACTCTCACTCACTGAATAGCTAGTAGAAGTACATAGCTAACGTCAGCTAGCAAACTGGTTTAGTAGATAGCTCACACTGGGGAGCTAGTTTGATAGATACAAAGTGAACTTCGCTAGCCAGCTTGTTAGATAAATAGCTAATGTTTGTTAGCTTCATTATTTGTTATCTTATGCTCACGAGCTAGATAGCTAACATTAGCTAGCATAATAGCACCATCCATCCATCCATCTTCTCCCGCTTATCCGTGGTCGGGTCGCGGGGGTAGCAGTTCCAGCAGAGAGCCCCAAATTTTCTTTCCCTGGCGACATCAACCAGCTCTGACTGGGGGGTCCCAAGGCGCTTCCAGGCCAGAAGAGATATAATCCCTCCACCTGGTCCTAGGTCTACCCCTCGGTCTCTTCCCAGCTGGACGTGCCTGGAACACCTCCCTAGGGAGGCGCCCAGGTGGCATCCTAACTAGGTGCCCGAACCACCTCAACTGGCTTCTTTCGACGCGAAGGAGGAGCGGCTCAACTCCGAGTCCCTCCCTGATGACCGAACTTCTCACCTTATCCCTAAGGGAGACACCAGCCACCCGGCGGAGGAAACCCATCTCGGCCGCTTGTATCCGCATAATAGCACACATTGGGAAAATAATTCGGTATCTTGGCTAACTTCTTTTGATAAATGTCAACACTGTGGTCCTTTGTCTCCACTTCAAACTGTCAGAGTTTTTAGCTTAATTAGACGGATAACTAATGCTCACTAGCTAGATAGATAAGTGTTGGCTAGCATAATAGCACACACAGGGAATTGAATTTGGTATCTAGGCTCTTTGTCCCCCCTTCAGACAGTCAGTCGATATGAGTTTTAGTCTGAAGCCTGACCGGCTGATGTGCTTCAGGTACTTTGATAGTTTGACAGAGCAGACAGACACTACAGAGTTATAATATCATATAGTCTTTCTGTCAGACTCTGGTTCTGATAAACTGATCCATAGGCGCAGTGTGGCTGTGAATGATCCCAATAACTAACGCTTTTTCTAGTGGGAAAAGCCACTACATAAGGTAAACATTGCATGTATAAGTCTGTTTAAATGGCAACCATCCTCAGGACCTCATAAAACTGCATGTGAACGTCCTGCAAAATCCTCTCATGTAATGCAGACACCAATAACCATTGTCAGCTAATTGTCAGCCGGAGTCACGTGTGCCACAAGTTATTCCTGTCGAGCAGCAGAGGTGTGCAGCTGTAATGCGATGCCATGCCGGGGTCCATGCTGTGAGCTCGTGATCAGCCAATGAGGGGGGAGGAGGGGAGAGAGAGAGAGAGACTCTCAGATGCCTGACCTCAAATAGTTAAAATCCAGTGTCAACAAACCCATCGTTTTCCATGTGGAGAGTCGTGGACAGCACAGCTTGCTAGCTTCAGGAATTAGAGGCGCTACAAGTAGGTCAGAGGATTGATTTTAAACTTATCTTAGGTACATTAAAAACAGTATGCAACAATACACTGCATAAAGAATAATTAGAGGAATCTTCAGCCTGTCACACCATCAGGAATTGGAGGCGCTAAAAGTAGCTCATTATTACAGCAGATTGATTTGAAATATAACTAGAAACAATATGCAACAATACACTGCATACAGAAGAATCACTGGAACCTGTAGCCTGCTCTGGATACTAAAATAAAGGCTGCACCTGGATGGGAAAGCATTTAATAGTCTATTAAATGCATCCACTAGGTCCACAAATGGAGGGATGAAGGGATTTTTCTCAGAAAGATAACGGTATTTGGGTCATGTTGTGTCTGCCGTCGGAGAGATTAGGCTGCGAGTTGGAATAGGACCAGAATCCATGTAAGTGTTTTCTGAATAGAGCAAGGGGACACACAAACACACACACACACACACACACACACACACACACACACACACACACACAAACAAACTATGGACCATTGCACGTCCACACAGAAAAACAGACACACACATCGTCACTCTACCCTCATGGATGCAACCAACGAGCACATGAGGGCTGAGCAGCAAGTCCACATTTAGAGACACTCACATAGAGAGTTTGACGACATTGTCTCTGAAGCCCCTCATCTCGTCACGCTCTATTTATGTCAAGTGGAAATATCCATACAGGTTGAAACGTCAGAGGCACCAGTGAAGCCTTGACTTTAGTGACCTAAAGAGGCTTCAGAGGGTCTGTTGGTACACTACACCCTCCACTAATGCTGCTCTCTTGAAGTCCATTTAGGAGTGGCTTGACTACAATGAGAACAGCTGGTCCGCCTTAAAAGTCTCCCTTTTATTACATTTATTTAGTGTTATCTGATGCTTTTATATGAAGCGACTTACGTTAAAGGATTGCATCTAACGGAGGATAATAATAATAATAATAATATATTTTATTTCTATAGCGCTTTTCTTGAACCCAATGACGCTTTACATTTGGGAGGGAGGGTAGACAAATAAAACAAAAACAAAGCCAAAACAGAAAAGCAGTCAGGAGGAAGTTGATTGAGAGGGGGGCGGGGCTTATGGATACAGAGTTGAAGAGGTGGGTTTTGAGGTGGGACTGGAACAGGGTGAGGGACTCAGACTCACAGAGGTATTGGGGGAGGGAGCTCCAGAGCTTCGGGGCTGCCACAGAGAAGGCTCTGTCCCCGGAGCTCCGGAGTCTGGCGTTGGGGGTGGAAAGCAAACGGCTGAGGTGGATCTGAGGGACCGGGGTGGTTGGTAGAGGATGAGGAGGTCAGTGAGGTAGGGGGGGGGGCAGATGGTGGAGGGCTTTGAAAGTGAGGACCAGGAGTTTGTAGTGGATGTGGTTCTGATGACGTCATCGGACTGAGACCTTCAACATCCTGTAAAGCAGGGGTGTCCAAACTACGGCCCCGGAGCCAAATGCGGCCCATTGTCGAATTTGTATCGGCCCTCAGCCAATTAAAAAAGTATAATGGAATCTGGCCCACACACATATATTATCAGTAGTATTCATGTGTTAATAATAAGCCCCTTTTCAAATAAATGCAGTCAATTAAAGATGGACACTTTTTCTAACAAATCTGTTAATTGCCAATAACTTATTTCCATAACAAGCTTGAAATACAGCGTTCATATTTCCCTTTATTATAAGCAATCTGAGGCTTCTAATTTAAGGGATGAGCTGCAACACTTTCTGTAACAAAATAACCCCCTGGAGAGATGGGATGTAGGCGGGTTTGTTTCTTAAAGTGTATTCGGTTATCAAGCATCATTTACTTAGATTTGATTGATTTTGCTCAATTATAATACAACAATATGTATATATATATATATATATATATATATTAGGGCTGTCAAGAACGCAACAAAAAATGAACGCCACTAATTATTTTAACGCGATTAACGCATGTGTATTTTTTGTCCTCGGCCGCCCCGTGGTTTCAGAGAGCATCGAGTTTAAAATACCATCTACAAGCTGATGCTGACAGCCCCGCTCCTGCCGCCCGCTTGTGGCAGACCACACTTCCACGCTCACCGGCAGGCACCGACTGGCCATCGGGAGGACCGGGAGGGTGTGTGTATGTGTGGCACGATGGAGCGAGGCATAGGCCTACCTTACGTGTATAGCTGTTGTTAGCATCTGGTGCTAGCTAGCTGCGCTAATGGATATAAAGGAGCTGTTTCAATGAAAACAGTAATTCGCCGAGCACTTGACTTGATGCAGGAAGCCAGACAGCGGGACATTGTACGAAAAGTCAGCACACTCAGCACGGATAGTGCGCAACATGATTGCAGCGTCAAGGCAGCTCCCGTTCGAGCATATGCCTTGAGTTGCACATAGCTCCAACGATCCATCACAGTGTCTCTCTCCACAGTCCACACACACACGTGCGCACACACACACACACACACACACACACACACACACACACACACACACAATGTATTGTATTATTGTATGAGAGGTTCTAGGTTGAATTGAGGCGAATATTTGTAATGTTCAGGTTGTTGTGTTTAATATTCATCAGAATATTTGTCATTGTTCAAATGATAATAAACATTAGCATAAAGCATATGTGTCCACTCATATGTTGATAAGAGTATTAAAAACTTGAAAAATATCCCTCTAAGGTACATTTAGAACAGATCAAAAATGTGCGATTAATATATTAACTATTTTAATCGACTGACAGCCCTAATATATATATATATATATATATATACACAATATACCTCACATCGGGTGATTGGCCCAGTCCTTCGTATATCTTTCTGTATGTGGCCCTCATTGAAAAAAGTTTAGACCGCCCTGCTGTAAAGCGTCTAGGATGCGTATCAGCACATATGAGGCCATGGTTTTCAGCAGGAAGCCGATCAGAATCAGAAACAGGTTTTTCACCAGGTCGGTCGACACGTATGAGGAATTTGACTTGGTGTCGTGGTGCAGACATACAGGTAAAACAAAAATACAGATAGAAATTATTTGAAGAAAACTATAATAACATTACAAAATATTTAAAAATATACAGATGGGGAAGGAGTCCTTACCCCAAGATTCAAGATGCAAGGCTTTTCTTGTCATTTGTACAAAGCTAGTTATATCAACGTACATGTAAAGCGTATTGTGTTCTAGAGGGCATTCACTTCGGTCCCCAACACAGCAGCTGCAGAATGAGATGGACTTGATTAACTGGTGCTGAAAGTAACACAACACGGCGCTGACATACAAGTACGGGACAAAATGTATCAGGAAGCAACACGTAACATTCAGAATAGAGGGGGGGGGGGGGGGGAATACTTGTATTTCCGCCAAGAAAATATGTATTATCAATTTTATTGTTTCCTGCAACAACTTTTTAATCATGTGGGTATTTTGTTATTGTTGTAAGTGGACAGAAATGTATTTTTCCGAGGTAAAAGAAGTACTCAGATCTTGAGTAAAAGTAGAAGTACTCAGATCTTGAGTAAAAGTAGAAGTACTCAGATCTTGAGTAAAAGTAGAAGTACTCAGATCGTGTACTTGAGTAAAAGTAGAAGTACTCAGATTTTGTACTTGAGTAAAAGTCAAAGTACTCAGATTGTGTACTTGAGTAAAAGTAGAAGTACTCAGATCTTGTACTTGAGTAAAAGTAGAAGTACTCAGATTTTGTACTTGAGTAAAAGTCGAAGTACTCAGATATTGTACTTGAGTAAAAGTAGAAGTATTCAGATCTTGTACTTGAGTAAAAGTAGAAGTACTCACATCTTGTACTTGAGTAAAAGTAGAAGTACTCAGATATTGTACTTGAGTAAAAGTAGAAGTATTCAGATCTTGTACTTGAGTAAAGTAGAAGTACTCAGATGTTGTACTTGAGTAAAAGTAGAAGTACTCAGATCTTGTACTTGAGTAAAAGTAGAAGTACTCAGATCTTGTACTTGAGTAAAAGTAGAAGTACCAGAGTGTAGGAATACTCTGTCACAGTAAAAGTCCTGTATTCAAAATGTTCCTCAGGTGAAAGTATAAAAGTATTCTCATCTAAATATAGTGAAAGACAGTGAAAGTAGTCGTTGTGCAGATTGGTCCATTTCAGAATAATATATATGATATGTTTATAATGATTGATCATGAAAGTGTTCTCAGAGCTGGTGGAGGTGCAGCTAGTCTGAAGTACTTTGTAGACTGCAGGGTAGCTGGTGAAGGTGCAGCTAGTCTGAAGTACTTTGTAGACTGCAGGGTAGCTGGTGAAGGTGCAGCTAGTCTGAAGTACTTTGTAGACTGCAGGGTAGCTGGTGAAGGAGCAGCTAGTCTGAAGTACTTTGTAGACTGCAGGGTTGCTGGTGAAGGTGCAGCTAGTCTGAAGTACTTTGTAGACTGCAGGGTAGCTGGTGGAGGTGCAGCTAGTCTGAAGTACTTTGTAGACTGCAGGGTAGCTGGTGGAGGTGCAGCTAGTCTGAAGTACTTTGTAGACTGCAGGGTAGCTGGTGGAGGTGCAGCTAGTCTGAAGTACTTTGTAGACTGCAGGGTAGCTGGTGGAGGTGCAGCTAGTCTGAAGTACTTTGTAGACTGCAGGGTAGCTGGTGAAGGTGCAGCTAGTCTGAAGTACTTTGTAGACTGCAGGGTAGCTGGAGGAGGTGCAGCTAGTCTGAAGTACTTTGTAGACTGCAGGGTAGCTGGTGAAGGTGCAGCTAGTCTGAAGTACTTTGTAGACTGCAGGGTAGCTGGTGAAGGTGCAGCTAGTCTGAAGGACTTTGTAGACTGCAGGGTAGCTGGTGGATTTACTCCAGGTGGAACTAAAGTCTGATTCAACACTTGGTTATATTTACCATCATTCATCCAGATCTGAGAAGTAACTAAAGGTGTTAAATACATGTAGTGGAGTAGAAGTACACCATGTACCTCTGAACTAGTGGAGTAGAAGAACAGTACTTGAGTAACTGTACTTAGTTACTTCCCACCTCTGGTATTTTTCTTGGTTAGGTTCCACATCTGTCTCTCTGGAGTCGTCCTGAATGTGTCTCCAGTCACGAGGCGGCACATCAGAGCAGGCGTACGTGACATCCAGACGTACTGTGTGGCAGAACATGTGCTCGGGTTGAGTCCGTGCCGGGTCACTGAGGTGGACATCACTGCAGATTGGGTTAGGGCAGATAACATGGAGGAAGGGGGAGGGGTTTAAGAGCTGGAGCAAGTGTTAGCAGAACGTGGGCAGACGGGTAGAGAGAAGCTGAAACTCAGCAGCAGTTGGGGGTGTTATGAACGAGGAGATGCGGAATGAGACCAAACAGAGAGGGTCGCCGAGTGAAAACAGACGGGAGGGAAAGAGAAATATGTGTGTTCAGATGACCTGCTGTGATTGGACGACACCCTGAAGGAAAAGTACATCAACACATGTCGTGCATCAGATATAATACTATAACCCCCCAAAGCAGCGAAGATCAAAGAAACAACGTGAATCTCCAAAAGACAATCAAACTGTTCAAGGAGAATGAAAAGAAGGTCTCTGCCGGCGTGACAGAAGCCATCAGGTGTGAAGCTGCTGCTTTAACAGTTCTTATACTTTGGTTCTTTTGCAGTTTAAAACAAGAGATAACAGGACATGCAGGAACAGGCAGACGAACAGCCTCTCGCCAACTTGATAAGGATTGCCCACGTTTGGATCAGACGGAAAAGAAAGAGACTCATGTTGACGGATTGTCTGTGTCACTAAACAGCTTGAAGACAACTGAAGCAATAACACTGAGATATGTCTGCGTGCTGGCGATGATGTCCTTTATCTTGATCACACTGCAGCTCCTTGGCAAGGAAGCTATCGCTGAGAAAACAAACAAACCACGAAACTCTAGAGTTACTTTAGGTCACATGTGTCAAACCCGAGGCCCGGGGGCCAAATCAGGGCCGTGGTGGATTTAATTTCGGCCCGCAGGATAATTTGTAATTCCTATTAGATCTGGCCCTCCGGTATATTGCACCTTCCCTCCATCCTGAGGGTCTCCTCCGCTCAGAGCCCAAACATTGATGACCTTGCACCCTGATGAGACGCCAAGTGTCTGAGCTAGCATCACAGAGCAGCAACCTGAGCTCAATGGATGCTTCCTTCTGCACTTCCTCTCTCTCGACAGCAGGGCATGTTTGGTTTCTCTCTGAGGGAATAGTTTTGTTGAAGCTGTTGTTGGCCTGTGGGGAAATGTACTCATAAGAAGTGACTCTGGAGAAGCTGCAGATAGAGCCATGAGAAATGAAAGCAGCTGATTATTTAATGTTGTTTTTATAGGCAATAATTTAAGCTTTGATAGTTCCAGGTTCAATATGTGCAATAAGTTCATTTCAATAAGTTCTGCAGTAAACATTGAACCAGTCCGGCCCTCCACTAGCACCCATTTGTTCATTTCGGCCCACTGTGTGTTTGAGCTTGACCCCCTGCCCTAGGCCTCGTCTGATTCGCCAGCACTTATGGTACGATCTCGCTTGCAGTCAATATATCTGCACTTTCCTTTTTGTTCTGAGTTTGAATCTTTATGGTTTTTGCACTTAGTCTAAGTAGCTTTGATTAAAGTTTCAGCGATATGATGTTTGTAATGTCATAAAGCAAAGGATAACACATGACATGTCTGAAGAGGCAGAACACACACTTTAGTTAACCTTATAATGACGATGGCAAACCTTTGGATCAGGACCTCATGTTTTAGGAAGTGCTGCGTCACTGAAACAAGTTGAAGTGAACGGAAGCGATACGACCGGGAGTCAGAGGAGAGGCTGTCAGGGACGCGTCTGAGAAACATGTCTGCGTGCTGACAATGATGTCTCAAGAACACTGAGGTTCCTTCAGTTGAGCACGAGGAAGACACAGACCTGTCCCTTGTGTTTATAAACAGTTATCACCGTAATAAACCGTATTTCATTTCATCTTAATGTACAATATTTAATTTTACATTCTGTTGTATATATCATATTCTGTGTACGTGTATATAGGCTTTATTTGACTGTTGCATTGTGGGAGGAGCTCAGGTCAGAAGAATTTGGTTATGGTTTTTAAGTTTTGCAAAGTCTTTTTAAGTTGTGAAAGATCGTGATATAGTTTTGAAATGAGTTAAAACGCTGAGTGAAAGTCACGTCTCGATATGTTCATTATTGGCCCAACACGACTGTGTGTGTGTCCCCGTTACACCATCCGTGCAGTCAGCCACGTTTGAACTCATAGAAGCCATGTTGTGCAGATACGAAGCAACAAGCGAGACAACAACATTAAACATCTTCTGAACATGTATTAGACATATTTCCAAAGCTGTATTATATTCCTTATACGATATACACATTGCAACGCTTTAAAACACACATGTTTGCTTGTGTGACACCGCTGCCAACACCCACATGTGTTGGATTGCATCCATAGTGAGAACAGGAAATGCTGAGGTGACACAATCTGTCCTTTGGCTTCATGTCCAACGACTGATGTTGAAACCAGTGAGTAATGTCTACTCACGAAACACTCGTCACGCACATCTCTCACCAGAGACGAGCGTGAGGGAGGGGTCTGGCTTTGATGGATACATGTTGGATCATCAATGAAGAAAGGATTATAACAATTCCGTTTTTTAATTTCTATCCCTTGTTCCAAGAGGGTGTAATAAACTCAGCGTTAGGGAATAAGTCAAACTGACATTTTGAGGTAAACACAACAAGGTGCTCCATTTAAATTTGTAGACATATTCCAGCTTTTATTTTGTTTCAGGGAACTCTTAAAGGTGGGGTAAGCAAGGAACTGGGTGGCCGACCTGCCTGTCAGCCTTCCATCGGGGCACAGACGTATCTCGTGCCCTCATTGGTCATGTGCGCGTGTGTTGGAGGCGGGGCTCTGAGAGGAAGTGGCAGATTTGTTCCGGTTGTGTATTTTCAAATTCTAGCGCGTTCCAGCTGGTTTCTCCAACATGACCTACCCCATCTTTAAGGGGACAACAATATTAAAGAAATAACATTTGCCTACTCACAATCACTTCTATGTGCGCACGAGAACGTCTTTTGTTAAAAATGTTGTCCCTGTCCACCTTGGGTCTCCATATGTTTCAATAATGGACAAACCAACTCTTTTTAGGCACACTAGATACGCTTAGTGTTAAGTTTGCTAGCTTCATTTTAGAAGAGGTCTACAGTGACGATTCGGGCTAGGTTTATATCGAAATCGTGCAAATGCAATGTATTTTCTAACAGCTATTAAGTTAATATTGGCATTACATGAATTACAAAAGGGCCTTGCAATAAAGTCCATCGTTGTGCAATCTAACCTCGAGCCTCTCTGGTTCTCATCTCTATGCTTGTTTCGTACATCCCATTCTTCATTTATATTTACAGTCCATCTTTTATTCCAGTCCCCCTGATGTTCTATACTTTCATTGTATTCCATCAGCACCCCCTACCCAGTGGCTCTTTCTTTCATCTTCTTCCAAATGTAGTGTTTGGGTCGAAATGTACCTCGAGCTGAAGCTCCAGACGGAGGAAGCAGGAAGGAGCATGATGTTCAGATTGTTAAACCCTGGATGCTAATTGGTGAAACGGGTTAAACAAGCAGAAGTGATATTACTAGAGTCAGGGCTCTGTCTTCTGGTTCCTTTCACTTGTTCTCATGCAGATACGATCTAGGTTTAACACGTTTAGCCCTGAGCCTGTTTTCAGGTCTCAGGCTCCAAATGACAAAGGACCATATCTTCTAAAAGGGGGAAATTAATAATCTTTGTTCTCAAAGTAATGATGAACCTGTGAGTTTGATGTAGGACAGTCAGAATCAATATAGATGTGTTTTATATTAAAGTAAATCCAGATTGAACATGTAAAATGTAAATGATAGTGTCCGTCCAAAAAAAAACATCACTTATAGTGAAAACCATCCTTGAATGATGGGATGGTAGACTAAAAGCTTTAGGAGTCCAAACTACAACATATAATAAATACCTTGTATCAAGATTGATGCAAAACAAGTGACCTTTGACCTTTTTAGAGAGATTTAGCAAAAAATAACTCTTCTGGGGCCATTTGGGTGGATTTTCCATATCTCTGGCCCCCCTTGGTCGATTTTGATGATTGATATCTCTTTCTAACCGTCAGAGCCAATGGCATCGAGGGACATTTCAACATACACACACAGGTTACCAAATAAGGAGTAAGAGTGACGCGTACCATTAGCAGCACATTTTTATTATCCGATTTTTGCATAAAATGGAATTATGGATTATCAATACTTTTTTCAAAGTGACACATTGCTATAACCTATGGATTACCTATGGATTAACCTATGGATTACCTATGGATTAACCTATGGATTAACCTATGGATTAACCTATGGATTAACCTTCAGCCGCGTTGTTTCTCGTTGTAATGCCATTGAACACGACCTTTGATCAGAATAACAGCTGAGGTGAGCGTATCTCCGTGTTCTGCTACCTAAAGCTACGTCGTGTGTTGTCTGTATTTGCTTCCCCTGTCGCGAGTTCTGGTTGCTCAGTGATGATCCTTATAGTTCTATAATCTGTGGACTCTCAGGATGTTAGCTCAGCTTGTTTGTGCTCCAATATCGATCGGTATAGCGAGAGTTCTGTGCTAACGGACTTAAGATTTCGCTCAGGGCTAATTCAGAGGCTCAGCGTTAGTCTTGTTTTTTTTTGCTAAAATTGGTTCATGTCATCAGTTAGCTGAGTTTCTTCCCGTTACATGGATATGAAACATTCATAGTTTATTAAATATTAAGATGCCCTCAGACGCTGTTTTGCGTTTTCCCCCCGCCGCCGGGAGGATGGGGTTCAACAGGTTTTAATAAGGAAAATAATGCAATGCATGATCAACAGAGGAAGTGGAAACCATTCAGGAAGTTCCTCGTGTCGCCTGCAGACGGGATGAAGGTATTCTGAACACCTGGCAGCACAGATTTAGAAAGGAACTCTCAGTGTTGCCATTCTGCTGCTTTACCTATCGCTATATACGTGTCATATATTATTATTATTATCCAACCGAGTGTTGGCACAGGTGCTGCTAATAGTCTGGGGAGTCCTAACTTTTTTATATTCAAACAATCAATCAACAACTTTATTAATCCCGCAAGGGGCAGTTGGTTGTGAGCAGCAGCTTACAGTATGTCAGGAACACAGGCAGGAACATACAAGAAGAAACACACAGATACACCCGGGAGCACAGATGTGGATCATTCCAATCTACACTATAAATAGTTCAAAGCATCACAATAATAAATAAATAATAAATAAATAATCAAGTTAAAAGCCTTTTCAAGAATGTAGAAGTTTGAGTGCAGAAGGGATGAATGATTTAGAGAAGTGATTAGTCCTTTGATCAGGTAGAGCATATCTTCGCCCTGATGGCAACAGACGAGATTCATGTGAGAGTCCACGACCTGGAGAGTTCAGAATGCTCTCTGCTTTCCGCAGAATCTGTTGGTTACAGAAGGAATTTAAGTCTCTCTGTTTCACGCCGATGATCTTGGAGCAGGTATATTAATATTCAAACAAAACAAAACAAATGTAGTGCTGAACACGTCACATGAATGTGCCGGGCGGCGCGGTCCCGTGGGTTGGATCCGCGTCCATAATAACTCTGAGAATAACGTTATTAGCACATTTTACAGCTTGAGGACCGAATGTTTTTAATAAGGGCTTTACAAGTGTTCATACTGGGTAGTTTATTTAGTTTAAACAAGAATTATCCAACGATTTACAAACGTCTCTTTCCCAATGTAAGTCAATGGGAAAAGTATTTCCGGGCCCAGCGACTGATACGGAAGTGTAGTACCGCCGTTTGGCCACAACTAATATTTTCCTCCTCCTGGGGGCTTGGCCAAATAAATCACTCTAATTGGCTGTTCAGCTTAGCGAATCAGTGCATGAGAAGTGAAACGGAAGTGAGGGACCCAAACAAACTATTAAGAAGGCAAATCTGAGATTTCATTTAACTCCAGCTCTCGACACAGGTTCGGGAAAGCCCCGTGAGCTTCTCTCTGTAGAGTGAAAATGGAACGCTATTTGTTGTTTGTTTATATCACGCAGTCTGTTCTTCTTCTCTCGGTTATCACGCAGTCTGTCTTCCGGTTGTTGCCTCTTTTGAATGGCGAACACACACTACCGCCGCCTGCTGGTAAGGAGAGTTATTGCCACTCACGCATGCGCAGTTCGTACGTGCTACTTGGCCGTCGGCTGAAGTCTTGTCGGTGTGTTCCAGTGCGACACATGGCCGAGACGCAGAGACGTGAGGCGACACAACAGTCGTGGTCCGTCGGGACGTGTTCTTTGGTGTCAGTTTGGTGTGTCCGGGCCTTTAAGCACACCCTCTTCTAAATTCGGCATATCTCTCGATGTTAAATCTGTTGTCATCTGCCAATCATACTTTGTTAATATCAGTTACAGATGAGACAGAGCATCACAATGTAAATTAATTCTGACTAATACAACTCATTCAGTATGACAGGACTGTTGTGTAAGACGTTCAGTGTAATCGAGAGTTACACAACACACACATTAAACACACACATTGTAAAAGGTGTGAACCCAGTTTAACCTGTTTTCAAAATGACATTCCCAGAACAAATGACCATAACTTATCTTCTATTAATCATCTTTTTTCTCAAAGCAATGATGAACCTGTGAGTTGGATGTAGAAAAGTTAGAATCAATATATAATTGTTTTATTGTAAAGTAAATTCAGATTGAACATATTAAAAACATGTAAATTATAGTGTCCGTCCAAAAAATAAACATTACTTATAGTGAAAACTAACCTTGAATGATGGGCTAGTAGACTAAAAGCTTTAGGAATCCACACTATAACATAATAAGTACCCTGTATCAAGATTGATGCAAAACAAGTAACATCTTTTTAGAGACATTTAGAAAACAACAAAACACAAGCATTTTCAATCACCTTACTGAGGCCTTGGACGTGGTATTGACACCATGTGCAGAAACTGCCATTTTTGGAGTAATACCTGGCCACCGAATGTTGAAGAGGAAAACTAAGGACAGTATAGCCTTTGCATCTCTTTTAGCACGAAGAAGAATACTCCTAGAATGGAACTCTTCTATACCACCTAAAGCATCTCAATGGCTTAAAGATCTAATGTTGTACCTGAACTTGGAGAAGATTAAATATAACCTGAGGGGCTCCTCAAAACTATTTGAATCTGTCTGGGGCTCTATGATAGCCTACATAGCTGAACGTAAGACACTACATTAAGGAGAAAGAGGGGGAACTATGAATGTATGTTTGTTTTTTTTCCTCTTTTTTTTTTTTTCTTGTGTCTCTTTTTATATTAATTTTTTTATTTATTTATTTTTTATTTATTGTTCTGTCTTTGTATACATGTATGTATGTATGTAGGTAGGTACATGTATGTATGTGCATGTGTACATGTGGGTATACATATGAGTATTACTGTTACTATTCTTTATTCCCTTATCTATACATTTTCTTTTAATATTATCTTCTATATTACTTTACTTTTACCTATACAGGTATCTATCTTATTTATTTAGTTAGTTATTTATTTTACTAGCTAGGACCGGGAGGGAAGGAAAGGGGAAAAATAAATAAAAATATTGACTGTATAAATGTAAACTCATTGTGCCTGACTCAATAAAAAAAAGTAAAAGAAAACAACAAAACACCTTTGGGGTCATTTGGGTGGATTTGCCGTTTCTCTGGAACCCATTGGTCGATTTTGGTGATTGACATCTCTTTATAACCATTTACTTTTAACTTTTGATGTAAAATGATTGGACTTTATTACACAGGATCAAATCAAATCAAGTTTTATTTATATAACACATTTAGAAGAAAAAAAATGTGGTCGAGCCAAAGTGCTGTACATACAATAAAAAAAAACATTTCAATAAAAACAGCACAAATAAAAAATAAAAAAAAAGATTTAAAAACCCCTAGGGTCTGGACCGACCTCACTTCAACGAGTGAAGCAGTATTATCAGCTGTGTAAAGACTGAGTTCACTCAGTCACGCCCTGCTTACTGTATCTGCAACAAATGCCCATCTGCCTGATGCAATGTTGCCCTGGCGGTAAATTGGGCAGTGACAACAGTATTGCACAGCCTCAAGAAAGAAAAGAGAAAGAGCACGTACACACTTGGTTTGGTAATTCCAGAAAGTCAAGAAACAAACCAGAATGAAGTCATGTAAAGTCCCTCTATTGTTGACTGTGGTGAAATGTAGTACAACACAGAAAAGGTCAAAAGGTGGACCTTAACCTCGTCTTTCTGCTTCTGTTTGAGTCTTACCTGCTGCATTTCCATTTACTAACTCTTCTCTTTGCTCAGTCGAACACAAATGTCCTCATAATCACAATTAACTCCAAAGACTGAGGAATTAATGAAATATTGAGCTACTTTTAATGCGTGAATATGCAGGGGTTGTTATCCTAACGATAATTGTTCCTAAGATTTGATCCCTTAAAGACTTGTTATCCTTAATACTTGGTTTCCTTAAGGCTCGTATTCGGAAGAAGTGTTATCTTAAAGACTTGGTATCCCGGAACCTCTGTAACCTAAAGCCTAGGTAAAATACTTGTTTTCCGTAAGACTTGATATACTAAAGACTTGTTTCCTTATAGACTTGGTATCCTAAATATAAGGTACCCTAAAGACTTGTTATGCTTAATACTTGTTATACTAAATACTTGTTATCTTAAAGACTTGGTATCCCGGAACCTCTGTAACCTAAAGCCTAGGTAAACTAAAAACTTGGTTCCTTAAAAACTTGTTCTCCCAAAGACTTGATACCATAAAGACTTGATACCATAAAGACTTGATTTCCTAAAGACTTGTTATCCTAGACACTTGGTATCCTACATCAATTGTATCCTTAAGATATGTTACACTAAAGACTAATTATACAAAGACTCTGTATTCTAAAAAGACTTGGTACCATAAAGACTGATGCAATGTTGCCCTGGCGGGTTAAATTGGGCAGTGACAACAGTATTGCACAGCCTCAAGAGTTACACAACACACACATTAAACACACACATTGTAAAAGGTGTGAACCCAGTTTAACCTGTTTTCAAAATGACATTCCAAGAACAAATGACCATAACTTATCTTCTATTAATCATCTTTTTTTCTCAAAGCAATGATGAACCTGTGAGTTGGATGTAGAAAAGTTAGAATCAATATATAATTGTTTTATTGTAAAGTAAATTCAGATTGAACATATTAAAAACATGTAAATTATAGTGTCCGTCCAAAAAATAAACATTACTTATAGTGAAAACTAACCTTGAATGATGGGCTAGTAGACTAAAAGCTTTAGGAATCCACACTATAACATAATAAGTACCCTGTATCAAGATTGATGCAAAACAAGTAACTCTTTTTAGAGACATTTAGAAAACAACAAAACACAAGCATTTTCAATCACCTTACTGAGGCCTTGGACGTGGTATTGACACCATGTGCAGAAACTGCCATTTTTGAGAGTAATACCTGGCCACCGAATGTTGAAGAGGAAAACTAAGGACAGTATAGCCTTTGCATCTCTTTTAGCACGAAGAAGAATACTCCTAGAATGGAACTCTTCTATACCACCTAAAGCATCTCAATGGCTTAAAGATCTAATGTTGTACCTGAACTTGGAGAAGATTAAATATAACCTGAGGGGCTCCTCAAAACTATTTGAATCTGTCTGGGGCTCTATGATAGCCTACATAGCTGAACGTAAGACACTACATTAAGGAGAAAGAGGGGGAACTATGAATGTATGTTGTTTTTTTTTTCCTCTTTTTTTTTTTTCTTGTGTCTCTTTTTATATAATTTTTTTATTTATTTATTTTTTATTGTATTTGTTCTGTCTTTGTATACATGTATGTATGTAGGTAGGTACATGTATGTATGTGCATGTGTACATGTGGGTATACATATGAGTATTACTGTTAACTATTCTTTATTCCCTTCTCTATACATTTTCTTTTAATATTATCTTCTATATTACTTTACTTTACCTATACAGGTATCTATCTTATTTATTTAGTTAGTTATTTATTTACTAGCTAGGACCGGGAGGGAAGGAAAGGGGAAAAATAATAAAATATTGGACTGTATAAATGTAAACTCATTGTGCCTGACTCAATAAAAAAAGTAAAGAAAACAAACAAACACACCTTGGGGTCATTTGGGTGGAATTTGCCGTTTCTCTGGAACCCATTGGTCGATTTTTGGTGATTGACATCTCTTATAACCATTTACTTTTAACTTTGATGTAAATATGATTGGACTTTATTACACAGGATCAAATCAAATCAAGTTTTATTTATATAACACATTTAGAAGAAAAAAAATGTGGTCGAGCACAAGTGCTGTACATACAATAAAAAAAAACATTTCAATAAAAAACAGCCCAAATAAAAAATAAAAAAAAAGATTTAAAAACCCCTAGGGTCTGGACCGACCTCACTTCAACGAGTGAAGCAGTATTATCAGCTGTGTAAAGACTGAGTTCACTCAGTCCGCCCCTGCTTACTGTATCTGCAACAAATGCCCATCTGCCTGATGCAATGTTGCCCTGGCGGTAAATTGGGCAGTGACAACAGTATTGCACAGCCTCAAGAAAGAAAAGAGAAAGAGCACGTACACACTTGGTTTGGTAATTCCAGAAAGTCAAGAAACAAACCAGAATGAAGTCATGTAAAGTCCCTCTATTGTTGACTGTGGTGAAATGTAGTACAACACAGAAAAGGTCAAAAGGTGGACCTTAACCTCGTTCTGCTTCTGTTTGAGTCTTACCTGCTGCATTTCCATTTACTAACTCTTCTCTTTGCTCAGTCGAACACAAATGTCCTCATAATCACAATTAACTCCAAAGACTGAGGAATTAATGAAATATTGAGCTACTTTTAATGCGTGAATATGCAGGGTTGTTATCCTAACGATAATTGTTCCTAAAGATTTGATCCCTTAAAGACTTGTTATCCTTAATACTTGGTTTCCTTAAGGCTCGTATTCTGAAGAAGTGTTATCTTAAAGACTTGGTATCCCGGAACCTCTGTAACCTAAAGCCTAGGTAAAATACTTGTTTTCCGTAAGACTTGATATACTAAAGACTTGTTTCCTTATAGACTTGGTATCCTAAATATAAGGTACCCTAAAGACTTGTTATGCTTAATACTTGTTATACTAAATACTTGTTATCTTAAAGACTTGGTATCCCGGAACCTCTGTAACCTAAAGCCTAGGTAAACTAAAAACTTGGTTCCTTAAAAACTTGTTTCCCAAAGACTTGATACCATAAAGACTTGATACCATAAAGACTTGATTTCCTAAAGACTTGTTATCCTAGACACTTGGTATCCTACATCAATTGTATCCTTAAGATATGTTACACTAAAGACTAATTATACAAAGACTCTGTATTCTAAAAAGACTTGGTACCATAAAGACTTGTGGTCTTAAACACTTGGTATCCTAAAGATGTTTTACCCTTAAGATTTGGTATCCTAAAGACTTGTTTCTTTAACACTTGATATCCTTAAGAAACTGTTTTCCCAAAGACTTGCTATCCTAAATAATTGGTATCCTACGTACTTGGTTAGACTTGTTATGCTAAATACTTGGTAAGATAGGTCAGGTTAGAAATAGGAGCTATATATATTTTAATAAAGTTGAATAATGTCCTAGTACAGACGTGTATGTGTCCTCCGTTTGAATCACCACAGATCACCTCAGATGAATGTTGCCCTTTGAAACTCGTCGGACCTTCTGCCAGCTGTCTATCAGCCTCTATCAGCTGTTGTAGGAAAACATAAACAAACATTAGCAGCATATCAACGAGGAACCAGGAACACCGAGTCTTTGTTTGCCCTGTCACAGTGTGAGCGTCCTCTCAACAGGGTCATCGTGTCCATTGATTTCAGATTGGACCTCTTGTGTTTCATAAACACAGAGACGAGAGCTACCCTGAGATCCAGCATGTCTGTAATCAGTGAAGGACTTTGGTAATCATCGCTGCATTCACATGTGATTTGATGAAGGCCAACAGGTCACAACGATGAAGTGTTTTCTGATGTTATCTCTGGATGGTGCCGTTATATATACCCACGTCCGTGGAGGAAGCACCACAAGGGCCGAGGAGGGTGGGGCGGCAGGTGAGGACCGGGCCATGGAACGGCCACGGAAGGGGGCCGCAGGAGAGGGGAGGGGCCCTAACGAGGGCGAGGGAACCCCCACGGGGGCGGGCCAGAACGGGCCGTCGTAAGGGGGCCGCAGTAGGTGTCGCGGAGAACCCAGCAGGAAAGAGCGCAACCTGGCCACAGGCAGACGCACAACGGCGGCGGGCACGAAGTCCTCGGCAGGCGTCGAGGTAGCCCCGGGAAGCAGGAGCGCAACCCGGCCGCAGGCAGACGTGCCACGGCGGCGGGCATGAAGTCCTCAGCAGGCGCTGAGGCATCCCCGGGAAGCAGGAGAGGCCAGACAGGGTCCCGGAGCGCGCCACCCATGGGCCGATGGAGCATGGGCGACGTCCGGAACTGTCGAGGCGAGATGGGGTCCAGGATTGCACCACCCAGGCTTCGATGAAAACGTGAGTGGCGTCTGGAACCGCCATCGAGGTGGTGAAAAAGGTGAGAGTATCCACATGAGGTCAACCGGCTGGTCGAACCTCCTCTCCGGCACCAGGAAAAAAAAATTAAAAAGGGCTGATAGCCGTTAGCACTAGCCGTCGTTAGCCCCACGTGGTTAGCAGCCGGGACGTGCAGCCGCACGCCCGAAGAACAAACCCACGAGGTAGCAATGGGGTTGATGGTCGACCTAGCAGGTCATGCATCGTCCCCCCGTTGGATAGAAAGCCGATGCAGGAACGGCGAGCAACGCCTCCAGCCTTCTGCGGAGCGCGCACCGAGCCTCAGTCCGCGTGAACGAGGACATCCCAATTAATACCTGAGGACTCCTCTGTCCTCGCATCACCTCCTTAGCCTCATGCCAATACCCCTCCTCGACTCCTCCTTTCCCTCACTGGCGTCCCTTCCTTGCGTCTTAGCTCCGCCTCCGTAAGATGCGAGCGAGAGACACGAGGAGGTGACGCGAGGACAGAGGAGTCCTCAGGTACCAATCGGGATGTCCTCGTTCACTCAAATGTCACTCTTAAACGACGTCTGTTAATGAAGCCATGTGCACAGCTGACCCCCTCTCATCGGGCTGAACTGAAGAACCCTCAGAACCGGCCCATTTCTGGTTAAACATTTCTTTAAATGAATGAATCTTTCTCTTGTCAGTCAAGGAACTCAATGTGTGATGGTTGGTCCTGCTTTTGTGTTCCGTCTGTGTAAAATATAGCCTACATTTAAATACAAATATAATTATAGTAATGTGAAAGCATTTTAGAAATGAATTGCACATAATAATTCCCATGGAGCTGTGAGCACTGAGACATGTATGTGACGCTTTTCCACTCATCTTCCAGTTCTCTGTTTTCCTCTGTTGAAATGGACCAGCTGTGAAGGTGGGGGCGGGGCTTATATACGCGAGTAGTGAAAACACTTCCGCTAGTCTGCTCGTGTGTATTCTCCCGCACCCCTCCTCCCGCACCCCTCCTACCTCACCCCTCCTCGACTCCCCCCTCCTTACGCACCCCTCCTCCTGCACCCCTCCTCGACTCCCCGTGTGCATTTCAGCTACTGGGACGTCCTTCAAAATTGATCAAAATGTCTTGATCAATTTCCGGGTCAAGTCCCGGAGGAGGGGAAGAGAGGAGTCGAGGGGGTATTGGGATGAGGCTCTTGTGTCTCTCACTCGCATCTTACAGAGGCGGAGCTAAGACGCAAGGAAGGGAGGCGAGTGAGGGAAAGGAGGAGTCGAGGAGGGGTATTGGGATGAGGCTTAGGTCTACGTAGGCTTGATTTAGAGTGAAATCTGCTGGGTTGCTTCAGAGCAGAAGAGAGGAAGATGTTGCTTTTATTTCAGAGCAAACTGAGATGAAGATATCAGTTTCTGATGAAGGTGGGCTCGTCTCGGACATCACTGACATGTGCCGTTTCATTTGGGTCTGTGTTCAAGTGTTTGCCGTTCAGCTACCGACACACGTGACATCTTCATTTGCACTGTTGACTGTTTGGTTTTCTAAAGACTTGTTATCCTGAAAACTTGGTATCCTTAAGACTTGGTATCCTAAATAATTGGTATTGTAAAGTGTTGTTACCCCAAAGTATTCTTACCCTAAAGACTCAGTATCCTAAAGAGTGTTTTCTTAAAGACCTGTTTTTACCAAAATACTTGTTTACCTAGTCACTGGGGAAACTAAAGACTTGGTATCCTCAAGCCTTCATGGCATCGTAAAGACTTGCCTTCCTAAAGACTTGTTGGCATCTTTAAGAGGTATCATATTACGTGGTACCCTAAAGACCTGCTATCCTAAAGACCTCGATACCTCTAACTTGTCCTAAAGACTGAATATGAATGTGGTCTTCTTGAATGGTTTTCTACAGAACCTTAAGACTTGTTGTTATCCTCAAGACTTGGTATCCTCAAGACTTGGTATCCTCAAGACTTGGTATCCTAAAGACTTGGTATCCTAAGACTTGTTATCCTAAAGACTTGGTATCCTAAAGACTTGTTATCCTAAAGAGTTGTTATCCTAAAGACTTGGTATCCTAAAGACTTGGTATCCTAAAGACTTGGTATCCTAAAGACTTGGTATCCTAAAGACTTGGTATCCTCAAGACTTGGTATCCTAAAGACTTGTTATCCTAAAGACTTGGTATCCTAAAGACTTGTTATCCTAAAGAGTTGTTATCCTAAAGACTTGGTATCCTAAAGACTTGGTATCCTAAAGACTTGGTATCCTAAAGACTTGTTGTCCTCAAGACTTGGTATCCTAAAGACTTGTTATCCTAAAGAGTTGTTATCCTAAAGACTTGGTATCCTCAAGACTTGTTATCCTAAAGACTTGGTATCCTAAAGACTTGGTATCCTCAAGACTTGGTATCCTCAAGACTTGGTATCCTAAAGACTTGGTATCCTAAAGACTTGGTATCCTCAAGACTTGTTATCCTAAAGACTTGTTATCCTAAAGACTTGGTATCCTAAAGACTTGTTATCATAAAGACTTGGTATCCTAAAGACTTGGTATCCTAAATACTTGGTATCCTAAAGACTTGGTATCCTAAAGACTTGGTATCCTCAAGACTTGGTATCCTAAAGACTTGTTATCCTAAAGACTTGGTATCCTAAAGACTTGTTATCCTAAAGACTTGGTATCCTAAAGACTTGGTATCCTAAAGACTTGTTATCCTAAAGACTTGTTATCCTAAAGAGTTGTTATCC
The DNA here is from genome assembly GCF_902827115.2 of Pseudochaenichthys georgianus. NCBI lineage: Eukaryota > Metazoa > Chordata > Actinopteri > Perciformes > Channichthyidae > Pseudochaenichthys > Pseudochaenichthys georgianus. Next base: position 186,336 of record NW_027263022.1, read on the forward strand.
TAAAGACTTGGTATCCTAAAGACTTGGTATCCTAAAGACTTGTTGTCCTCAAGACTTGGTATCCTAAAGACTTGTTATCCTAAAGAGTTGTTATCCTAAAGACTTGGTATCCTAAAGACTTGTTATCCTCAAGACTTGTTATCCTAAAGACTTGGTATCCTCAAGACTTGGTATCCTAAAGACTTGGTATCCTCAAGACTTGGTATCCTAAAGACTTGGTATCCTCAAGACTTGTTATCCTAAAGACTTGTTATCATAAAGACTTGGTATCCTAAAGACTTGATATCCTAAAGACTTGGTATCCTAAAGACTTGGTATCCTAAAGACTTGGTATCCTCAAGACTTGGTATCCTAAAGACTTGGTATCCTCAAGACTTGGTATCCTAAAGACTTGTTATCCTAAATACTTGGTATCCTAAAGACTTGGTATCCTAAAGACTTGCATCATGAAGACTTGGTATCCTAAAGACTTGGTATCCTAAAGACTTGGTATCCTCAAGACTTGTTATCCTAAAGACTTGGTATCCTCAAGACTTGGTATCCTAAAGACTTGGTATCCTAAAGACTTGTTATCCTAAATACTTGGTATCCTAAAGACTTGGTATCCTAAAGACTTGTTATCCTAAATACTTGGTATCCTAAAGACTTGGTATCCTAAAGACTTGCATCATGAAGACTTGGTATCCTAAAGACTTGGTATCCTAAAGACTTGGTATCCTAAAGACTTGTTATCCTAAAGACTTGGTATCCTAAAGACTTGGTATCCTAAAGACTTGGTATCCTAAAGACTTGGTATCCTAAATACTTGGTATCCTAAAGACTTGGTATCCTAAAGACTTGCATCATGAAGACTTGGTATCCTAAAGACTTGGTATCCTAAAGACTTGGTATCCTAAAGACTTGGTATCCTAAAGACTTGGTATCCTCAAGACTTGGTATCCTAAAGACTTGGTATCCTCAAGACTTGTTATCCTAAAGACTTGGTATCATAAAGACTTGGTATCCTAAAGACTTGATATCCTAAAGACTTGGTATCCTAAAGACTTGGTATCCTAAAGACTTGGTATCCTCAAGACTTGGTATCCTAAAGACTTGTTATCCTAAAGACTTGGTATCCTAAAGACTTGGTATCCTAAAGACTTGGTATCCTAAAGACTTGGTATCCTAAAGACTTGGTATCCTAAAGACTGGGAGGGGTTTAAGAGCTGGAGCAAGTGTTAGCAGAACGTGGGCAGACGGGTAGAGAGAAGCTGAAACTCAGCAGCAGTTGGGGGTGTTATGAACGAGGAGATGCGGAATGAGACCAAACAGAGAGGGTCGCCGAGTGAAAACAGACGGGAGGGAAAGAGAAATATGTGTGTTCAGATGACCTGCTGTGATTGGACGACACCCTGAAGGAAAAGTACATCAACACATGTCGTGCATCAGATATAATACTATAACCCCCCAAAGCAGCGAAGATCAAAGAAACAACGTGAATCTCCAAAAGACAATCAAACTGTTCAAGGAGAATGAAAAGAAGGTCTCTGCCGGCGTGACAGAAGCCATCAGGTGTGAAGCTGCTGCTTTAACAGTTCTTATACTTTGGTTCTTTTGCAGTTTAAAACAAGAGATAACAGGACATGCAGGAACAGGCAGACGAACAGCCTCTCGCCAACTTGATAAGGATTGCCCACGTTTGGATCAGACGGAAAAGAAAGAGACTCATGTTGACGGATTGTCTGTGTCACTAAACAGCTTGAAGACAACTGAAGCAATAACACTGAGATATGTCTGCGTGCTGGCGATGATGTCCTTTATCTTGATCACACTGCAGCTCCTTGGCAAGGAAGCTATCGCTGAGAAAACAAACAAACCACGAAACTCTAGAGTTACTTTAGGTCACATGTGTCAAACCCGAGGCCCGGGGGCCAAATCAGGGCCGTGGTGGATTTAATTTCGGCCCGCAGGATAATTTGTAATTCCTATTAGATCTGGCCCTCCGGTATATTGCACCTTCCCTCCATCCTGAGGGTCTCCTCCGCTCAGAGCCCAAACATTGATGACCTTGCACCCTGATGAGACGCCAAGTGTCTGAGCTAGCATCACAGAGCAGCAACCTGAGCTCAATGGATGCTTCCTTCTGCACTTCCTCTCTCTCGACAGCAGGCAGCATGTTTGGTTTCTCTCTGAGGGAATAGTTTTGTTGAAGCTGTTGTTGGCCTGTGGGGAAATGTACTCATAAGAAGTGACTCTGGAGAAGCTGCAGATAGAGCCATGAGAAATGAAAGCAGCTGATTATTTAATGTTGTTTTTATAGGCAATAATTTAAGCTTTGATAGTTCCAGGTTCAATATGTGCAATAAGTTCATTTCAATAAGTTCTGCAGTAAACATTGAACCAGTCCGGCCCTCCACTAGCACCCATTTGTTCATTTCGGCCCACTGTGTGTTTGAGCTTGACCCCCTGCCCTAGGCCTCGTCTGATTCGCCAGCACTTATGGTACGATCTCGCTTGCAGTCAATATATCTGCACTTTCCTTTTTGTTGTTCTGAGTTTGAATCTTTATGGTTTTTGCACTTAGTCTAAGTAGCTTTGATTAAAGTTTCAGCGATATGATGTTTGTAATGTCATAAAGCAAAGGATAACACATGACATGTCTGAAGAGGCAGAACACACACTTTAGTTAACCTTATAATGACGATGGCAAACCTTTGGATCAGGACCTCATGTTTTAGGAAGTGCTGCGTCACTGAAACAAGTTGAAGTGAACGGAAGCGATACGACCGGGAGTCAGAGGAAGGCTGTCAGGGACGCGTCTGAGAAACATGTCTGCGTGCTGACAATGATGTCTCAAGAACACTGAGGTTCCTTCAGTTGAGCACGAGGAAGACACAGACCTGTCCCTTGTGTTTATAAACAGTTATCACCGTAATAAACCGTATTTCATTTCATCTTAATGTACAATATTTAATTTTACATTCTGTTGTATATATCATATTCTGTGTACGTGTATATAGGCTTTATTTGACTGTTGCATTGTGGGAGGAGCTCAGGTCAGAAGAATTTGGTTATGGTTTTTAAGTTTTGCAAAGTCTTTTTAAGTTGTGAAAGATCGTGATAGTTTTGAAATGAGTTAAAACGCTGAGTGAAAGTCACGTCTCGATATGTTCATTATTGGCCCAACACGACTGTGTGTGTGTCCCCGTTACACCATCCGTGCAGTCAGCCACGTTTGAACTCATAGAAGCCATGTTGTGCAGATACGAAGCAACAAGCGAGACAACAACATTAAACATCTTCTGAACATGTATTAGACATATTTCCAAAGCTGTATTATATTCCTTATACGATATACACATTGCAACGCTTTAAAACACACATGTTTGCTTGTGTGACACCGCTGCCAACACCCACATGTGTTGGATTGCATCCATAGTGAGAACAGGAAATGCTGAGGTGACACAATCTGTCCTTTGGCTTCATGTCCAACGACTGATGTTGAAACCAGTGAGTAATGTCTACTCACGAAACACTCGTCACGCACATCTCTCACCAGAGACGAGCGTGAGGGAGGGGTCTGGCTTTGATGGATACATGTTGGATCATCAATGAAGAAAGGATTATAACAATTCCGTTTTTTAATTTATCCCTTGTTCCAAGAGGGTGTAATAAACTCAGCGTTAGGGAATAAGTCAAACTGACATTTTGAGGTAAACACAACAAGGTGCTCCATTTAAATTTGTAGACATATTCCAGCTTTTATTTTGTTTCAGGGAACTCTTAAAGGTGGGGTAAGCAAGGAACTGGGTGGCCGACCTGCCTGTCAGCCTTCCATCGGGGCACAGACGTATCTCGTGCCCTCATTGGTCATGTGCGCGTGTGTTGGGAGGCGGGGCTCTGAGAGGAAGTGGCAGATTTGTTCCGGTTGTGTATTTTCAAATTCTAGCGCGTTCCAGCTGGTTTCTCCAACATGACCTACCCCATCTTTAAGGGGACAACAATATTAAAGAAATAACATTTGCCTACTCACAATCACTTCTATGTGCGCACCGAGAACGTCTTTTGTTAAAAATGTTGTCCCTGTCCACCTTGGGTCTCCATATGTTTCAATAATGGACAAACCAACTCTTTTTAGGCACACTAGATACGCTTAGTGTTAAGTTTGCTAGCTTCATTTTAGAAGAGGTCTACAGTGACGATTCGGGCTAGGTTTATATCGAATCGTGCAAATGCAATGTATTTTCTAACAGCTATTAAGTTAATATTGGCATTACATGAATTACAAAAGGGCCTTGCAATAAAGTCCATCGTTGTGCAATCTAACCTCGAGCCTCTCTGGTTCTCATCTCTATGCTTGTTTCGTACATCCCATTCTTCATTTATATTTACAGTCCATCTTTTATTCCAGTCCCCTGATGTTCTATACTTCATTGTATTCCATCAGCACCCCCTACCCAGTGGCTCTTTCTTTCATCTTCTTCCAAATGTAGTGTTTGGGTCGAAATGTACCTCGAGCTGAAGCTCCAGACGGAGGAAGCAGGAAGGAGCATGATGTTCAGATTGTTAAACCCTGGATGCTAATTGGTGAAACGGGTTAAACAAGCAGAAGTGATATTACTAGAGTCAGGGCTCTGTTCCTTCTGGTTCCTTTCACTTGTTCTCATGCAGATACGATCTAGGTTTAACACGTTTAGCCCTGAGCCTGTTTTCAGGTCTCAGGCTCCAAATGACAAAGGACCATATCTTCTAAAAGGGGGAAATTAATAATCTTTGTTCTCAAAGTAATGATGAACCTGTGAGTTTGATGTAGGACAGTCAGATCAATATAGATGTGTTTTATATTAAAGTAAATCCAGATTGAACATGTAAAATGTAAATGATAGTGTCCGTCCAAAAAAAAAACATCACTTATAGTGAAAACCATCCTTGAATTGATGGGATGGAGACTAAAAGCTTATGAGTCCAAACTACAACATATAATAAATACCTTGTATCAAGATTGATGCAAAACAAGTGACCTTTGACCTTTTAGAGAGATTTAGCAAAAATAACCTTCTTGGGGCCATTTGGGTGGATTTTCCATATCTCTGGCCTCCCCCTTGGTCGATTTTGATGATTGATATCTCTTTCTAACCGTCAGAGCCAATGGCATCGAGGGACATTTCAACATACACACACAGGTTACCAAATAAGGAGTAAGAGTGACGCGTACCATTAGCAGCACATTTTTATTATCCGATTTTTGCATAAAATGGAATTATGGATTATCAATACTTTTTTCAAAGTGACACATTGCTATAACCTATGGATTACCTATGGATTAACCTATGGATTACCTATGGATTAACCTATGGATTAACCTATGGATTAACCTATGGATTAACCTTCAGCCGCGTTGTTTCTCGTTGTAATGCCATTGAACACGACCTTTGATCAGAATAACAGCTGAGTGAGCGTATCTCCGTGTTCTGCTACCTAAGCTACGTCGTGTGTTGTCTGTATTTGCTTCCCCTGTCGCGAGTTCTGGTTGCTCAGTGATGATCCTTATAGTTCTATAATCTGTGGACTCTCAGGATGTTAGCTCAGCTTGTTTGTGCTCCAATATCGATCGGTATAGCGAGAGTTCTGTGCTAACGGACTTAAGATTTCGCTCAGGGCTAATTCAGAGGCTCAGCGTTAGTCTTGTTTTTTTTTGCTAAAATTGGTTCATGTCATCAGTTAGCTGAGTTTCTTCCCGTTACATGGATATGAAACATTCATAGTTTATTAAATATTAAGATGCCCTCAGACGCTGTTTTGCGTTTTCCCCCCGCCGCCGGGGAAGAGGATGGGGTTCAACAGGTTTTAATAAGGAAAATAATGCAATGCATGATCAACAGAGGAAGTGGAAACCATTCAGGAAGTTCCTCGTGTCGCCTGCAGACGGGAATGAAGGTATTCTGAACACCTGGCAGCACAGATTTAGAAAGGAACTCTCAGTGTTGCCATTCTGCTGCTTTACCTATCGCTATATACGTGTCATATATTATTATTATTATCCAACCGAGTGTTGGCACAGGTGCTGCTAATAGTCTGGGGAGTCCTAACTTTTTTATATTCAAACAATCAATCAACAACTTTATTAATCCCGCAAGGGGCAGTTGGTTGTGAGCAGCAGCTTACAGTATGTCAGGAACACAGGCAGGAACATACAAGAAGAAACACACAGATACACCCGGGAGCACAGATGTGGATCATTCCAATCTACACTATAAATAGTTCAAAGCATCACAATAATAAATAAATAATAAATAAATAATCAAGTTAAAAGCCTTTTCAAGAATGTAGAAGTTTGAGTGCAGAAGGGATGAATGATTTAGAGAAGTGATTAGTCCTTTGATCAGGTAGAGCATATCTTCGCCCTGATGGCAACAGACGAGATTCATGTGAGAGTCCCACGACCTGGAGAGTTCAGAATGCTCTCTGCTTTCCGCAGAATCTGTTGGTTACAGAAGGAATTTAAGTCTCTCTGTTCACGCCGATGATCTTGGAGCAGGTATATTAATATTCAAACAAAACAAAACAAATGTAGTGCTGAACACGTCACATGAATGTGCCGGGCGGCGCGGTCCCGTGGGTTGGATCCGCGTCCATAATAACTCTGAGAATAACGTTATTAGCACATTTTACAGCTTGAGGACCGAATGTTTTAATAAGGGCTTTACAAGTGTTCATACTGGGTAGTTTATTTAGTTTAAACAAGAATTATCCAACGATTTACAAACGTCTCTTTCCCAATGTAAGTCAATGGGAAAAGTATTTCCGGGCCCAGCGACTGATACGGAAGTGTAGTACCGCCGTTTGGCCACAACTAATATTTTCCTCCTCCTGGGGGCTTGGCCAAATAAATCACTCTAATTGGCTGTTCAGCTTAGCGAATCAGTGCATGAGAAGTGAAACGGAAGTGAGGGACCCAAACAAACTATTAAGAAGGCAAATCTGAGATTTCATTTAACTCCAGCCTCTCGACACAGGTTCGGGAAAGCCCCGTGAGCTTCTCTCTGTAGAGTGAAATGGAACGCTATTTGTTGTTTGTTTATATCACGCAGTCTGTTCTTCTTCTCTCGGTTATCACGCAGTCTGTCTTCCGGTTGTTGCCTCTTTGAATGGCGAACACACACTACCGCCGCCTGCTGGTAAGGAGAGTTATTGCCACTCACGCATGCGCAGTTCGTACGTGCTACTTGGCCGTCGGCTGAAGTCTTGTCGGTGTGTTCCAGTGCGACACATGGCCGAGACGCAGAGACGTGAGGCGACACAACAGTCGTGGTCCGTCGGGACGTGTTCTTTGGTGTCAGTTTGGTGTGTCCGGGCCTTTAAGCACACCCTCTTCTAAATTCGGCATATCTCTCGATGTTAAATCTGTTGTCATCTGCCAATCATACTTTGTTAATATCAGTTACAGATGAGACAGAGCATCACAATGTAAATTAATTCTGACTAATACAACTCATTCAGTATGACAGGACTGTTGTGTAAGACGTTCAGTGTAATCGAGAGTTACACAACACACACATTAAACACACACATTGTAAAAGGTGTGAACCCAGTTTAACCTGTTTTCAAAATGACATTCCCAGAACAAATGACCATAACTTATCTTCTATTAATCATCTTTTTTCTCAAAGCAATGATGAACCTGTGAGTTGGATGTAGAAAAGTTAGAATCAATATATAATTGTTTTATTGTAAAGTAAATTCAGATTGAACATATTAAAAACATGTAAATTATAGTGTCCGTCCAAAAAATAAACATTACTTATAGTGAAAACTAACCTTGAATGATGGGCTAGTAGACTAAAAGCTTTAGGAATCCACACTATAACATAATAAGTACCCTGTATCAAGATTGATGCAAAACAAGTAACATCTTTTTAGAGACATTTAGAAAACAACAAAACACAAGCATTTTCAATCACCTTACTGAGGCCTTGGACGTGGTATTGACACCATGTGCAGAAACTGCCATTTTTGGAGTAATACCTGGCCACCGAATGTTGAAGAGGAAAACTAAGGACAGTATAGCCTTTGCATCTCTTTTAGCACGAAGAAGAATACTCCTAGAATGGAACTCTTCTATACCACCTAAAGCATCTCAATGGCTTAAAGATCTAATGTTGTACCTGAACTTGGAGAAGATTAAATATAACCTGAGGGGCTCCTCAAAACTATTTGAATCTGTCTGGGGCTCTATGATAGCCTACATAGCTGAACGTAAGACACTACATTAAGGAGAAAGAGGGGGAACTATGAATGTATGTTTGTTTTTTTTTCCTCTTTTTTTTTTTTTCTTGTGTCTCTTTTTATATTAATTTTTTTATTTATTTATTTTTTATTTATTTGTTCTGTCTTTGTATACATGTATGTATGTATGTAGGTAGGTACATGTATGTATGTGCATGTGTACATGTGGGTATACATATGAGTATTACTGTTACTATTCTTTATTCCCTTATCTATACATTTTCTTTTAATATTATCTTCTATATTACTTTACTTTTACCTATACAGGTATCTATCTTATTTATTTAGTTAGTTATTTATTTTACTAGCTAGGACCGGGAGGGAAGGAAAGGGGAAAAATAAATAAAAATATTGACTGTATAAATGTAAACTCATTGTGCCTGACTCAATAAAAAAAAGTAAAAGAAAACAACAAAACACCTTTGGGGTCATTTGGGTGGATTTTGCCGTTTCTCTGGAACCCATTGGTCGATTTTGGTGATTGACATCTCTTTATAACCATTTACTTTTAACTTTTGATGTAAAATGATTGGACTTTATTACACAGGATCAAATCAAATCAAGTTTTATTTATATAACACATTTAGAAGAAAAAAAATGTGGTCGAGCCAAAGTGCTGTACATACAATAAAAAAAAACATTTCAATAAAAACAGCACAAATAAAAAATAAAAAAAAAAGATTTAAAAACCCCTAGGGTCTGGACCGACCTCACTTCAACGAGTGAAGCAGTATTATCAGCTGTGTAAAGACTGAGTTCACTCAGTCACGCCCTGCTTACTGTATCTGCAACAAATGCCCATCTGCCTGATGCAATGTTGCCCTGGCGGTAAATTGGGCAGTGACAACAGTATTGCACAGCCTCAAGAAAGAAAAGAGAAAGAGCACGTACACACTTGGTTTGGTAATTCCAGAAAGTCAAGAAACAAACCAGAATGAAGTCATGTAAAGTCCCTCTATTGTTGACTGTGGTGAAATGTAGTACAACACAGAAAAGGTCAAAAGGTGGACCTTAACCTCGTCTTTCTGCTTCTGTTTGAGTCTTACCTGCTGCATTTCCATTTACTAACTCTTCTCTTTGCTCAGTCGAACACAAATGTCCTCATAATCACAATTAACTCCAAAGACTGAGGAATTAATGAAATATTGAGCTACTTTTAATGCGTGAATATGCAGGGTTGTTATCCTAACGATAATTGTTCCTAAAGATTTGATCCCTTAAAGACTTGTTATCCTTAATACTTGGTTTCCTTAAGGCTCGTATTCTGAAGAAGTGTTATCTTAAAGACTTGGTATCCCGGAACCTCTGTAACCTAAAGCCTAGGTAAAATACTTGTTTTCCGTAAGACTTGATATACTAAAGACTTGTTTCCTTATAGACTTGGTATCCTAAATATAAGGTACCCTAAAGACTTGTTATGCTTAATACTTGTTATACTAAATACTTGTTATCTTAAAGACTTGGTATCCCGGAACCTCTGTAACCTAAAGCCTAGGTAAACTAAAAACTTGGTTCCTTAAAAACTTGTTCTCCCAAAGACTTGATACCATAAAGACTTGATACCATAAAGACTTGATTTCCTAAAGACTTGTTATCCTAGACACTTGGTATCCTACATCAATTGTATCCTTAAGATATGTTACACTAAAGACTAATTATACAAAGACTCTGTATTCTAAAAAGACTTGGTACCATAAAGACTGATGCAATGTTGCCCTGGCGGTAAATTGGGCAGTGACAACAGTATTGCACAGCCTCAAGAGTTACACAACACACACATTAAACACACACATTGTAAAAGGTGTGAACCCAGTTTAACCTGTTTTCAAAATGACATTCCCAGAACAAATGACCATAACTTATCTTCTATTAATCATCTTTTTTCTCAAAGCAATGATGAACCTGTGAGTTGGATGTAGAAAAGTTAGAATCAATATATAATTGTTTTATTGTAAAGTAAATTCAGATTGAACATATTAAAAACATGTAAATTATAGTGTCCGTCCAAAAAATAAACATTACTTATAGTGAAAACTAACCTTGAATGATGGGCTAGTAGACTAAAAGCTTTAGGAATCCACACTATAACATAATAAGTACCCTGTATCAAGATTGATGCAAACAAGTAACATCTTTTTAGAGACATTTAGAAAACAACAAAACACAAGCATTTTCAATCACCTTACTGAGGCCTTGGACGTGGTATTGACACCATGTGCAGAAACTGCCATTTTTGGAGTAATACCTGGCCACCGAATGTTGAAGAGGAAAACTAAGGACAGTATAGCCTTTGCATCTCTTTTAGCACGAAGAAGAATACTCCTAGAATGGAACTCTTCTATACCACCTAAAGCATCTCAATGGCTTAAAGATCTAATGTTGTACCTGAACTTGGAGAAGATTAAATATAACCTGAGGGGCTCCTCAAAACTATTTGAATCTGTCTGGGGCTCTATGATAGCCTACATAGCTGAACGTAAGACACTACATTAAGGAGAAAGAGGGGGAACTATGAATGTATGTTTGTTTTTTTTCCTCTTTTTTTTTTTTTCTTGTGTCTCTTTTTATATTAATTTTTTTATTTATTTATTTTTTATTTATTTGTTCTGTCTTTGTATACATGTATGTATGTAGGTAGGTACATGTATGTATGTGCATGTGTACATGTGGGTATACATATGAGTATTACTGTTACTATTCTTTATTCCCTTATCTATACATTTTCTTTTAATATTATCTTCTATATTACTTTACTTTTACCTATACAGGTATCTATCTTATTTATTTAGTTAGTTATTTATTTTACTAGCTAGGACCGGGAGGGAAGGAAAGGGGAAAAATAAATAAAAATATTGACTGTATAAATGTAAACTCATTGTGCCTGACTCAATAAAAAAAAGTAAAAGAAAACAACAAAACACCTTTGGGGTCATTTGGGTGGATTTGCCGTTTCTCTGGAACCCATTGGTCGATTTTGGTGATTGACATCTCTTTATAACCATTTACTTTTAACTTTTGATGTAAAATGATTGGACTTTATTACACAGGATCAAATCAAATCAAGTTTTATTTATATAACACATTTAGAAGAAAAAAAATGTGGTCGAGCCAAAGTGCTGTACATACAATAAAAAAAACATTTCAATAAAAACAGCACAAATAAAAAATAAAAAAAAAGATTTAAAAACCCCTAGGGTCTGGACCGACCTCACTTCAACGAGTGAAGCAGTATTATCAGCTGTGTAAAGACTGAGTTCACTCAGTCACGCCCTGCTTACTGTATCTGCAACAAATGCCCATCTGCCTGATGCAATGTTGCCCTGGCGGTAAATTGGGCAGTGACAACAGTATTGCACAGCCTCAAGAAAGAAAAGAGAAAGAGCACGTACACACTTGGTTTGGTAATTCCAGAAAGTCAAGAAACAAACCAGAATGAAGTCATGTAAAGTCCCTCTATTGTTGACTGTGGTGAAATGTAGTACAACACAGAAAAGGTCAAAAGGTGGACCTTAACCTCGTCTTTCTGCTTCTGTTTGAGTCTTACCTGCTGCATTTCCATTTACTAACTCTTCTCTTTGCTCAGTCGAACACAAATGTCCTCATAATCACAATTAACTCCAAAGACTGAGGAATTAATGAAATATTGAGCTACTTTTAATGCGTGAATATGCAGGGTTGTTATCCTAACGATAATTGTTCCTAAAGATTTGATCCCTTAAAGACTTGTTATCCTTAATACTTGGTTTTCCTTAAGGCTCGTATTCTGAAGAAGTGTTATCTTAAAGACTTGGTATCCCGGAACCTCTGTAACCTAAAGCCTAGGTAAAATACTTGTTTTCCGTAAGACTTGATATACTAAAGACTTGTTTCCTTATAGACTTGGTATCCTAAATATAAGGTACCCTAAAGACTTGTTATGCTTAATACTTGTTATACTAAATACTTGTTATCTTAAAGACTTGGTATCCCGGAACCTCTGTAACCTAAAGCCTAGGTAAACTAAAAACTTGGTTCCTTAAAAACTTGTTCTCCCAAAGACTTGATACCATAAAGACTTGATACCATAAAGACTTGATTTCCTAAAGACTTGTTATCCTAGACACTTGGTATCCTACATCAATTGTATCCTTAAGATATGTTACACTAAAGACTAATTATACAAAGACTCTGTATTCTAAAAAGACTTGGTACCATAAAGACTTGTGGTCTTAAACACTTGGTATCCTAAAGATGTTTTACCCTTAAGATTTGGTATCCTAAAGACTTGTTTCTTTAACACTTGATATCCTTAAGAAACTGTTTTCCCAAAGACTTGCTATCCTAAATAATTGGTATCCTACGTACTTGGTTAGACTTGTTATGCTAAATACTTGGTAAGATAGGTCAGGTTAGAAATAGGAGCTATATATATATTTTAATAAAGTTGAATAATGTCCTAGTACAGACGTGTATGTGTCCTCCGTTTGAATCACCACAGATCACCTCAGATGAATGTTGCCCTTTGAAACTCGTCGGACCTTCTGCCAGCTGTCTATCAGCCTCTATCAGCTGTTGTAGGAAAACATAAACAAACATTAGCAGCATATCAACGAGGAACCAGGAACACCGAGTCTTTGTTTGCCCTGTCACAGTGTGAGCGTCCTCTCAACAGGGTCATCGTGTCCATTGATTTCAGATTGGACCTCTTGTGTTTCATAAACACAGAGACGAGCTTACCCTGAGATCCAGCATGTCTGTAATCAGTGAAGGACTTTGGTAATCATCGCTGCATTCACATGTGATTTGATGAAGGCCAACAGGTCACAACGATGAAGTGTTTTCTGATGTTATCTCTGGATGGTGCCGTTATATATATCCCCACGTCCGTGGAGGAAGCACCACAAGGGCCGAGGAGGGTGGGGCGGCAGGTGAGGACCGGGCCATGGAACGGGCCACGGAAGGGGGCCGCAGGAGAGGGCAGGGGCCCTAACGAGGGCGAGGGAACCCCCACCGGGGGCGGGCCAGAACGGGCCGTCGTAAGGGGGCCGCAGTAGGTGTCGCGGAGAACCCAGCAGGAAAGAGCGCAACCTGGCCACAGGCAGACGCACAACGGCGGCGGGCACGAAGTCCTCGGCAGGCGTCGAGGTAGCCCCGGGAAGCAGGAGCGCAACCCGGCCGCAGGCAGACGTGCCACGGCGGCGGGCATGAAGTCCTCAGCAGGCGCTGAGGCATCCCCGGGAAGCAGGAGAGGCCAGACAGGGTCCCGGAGCGCGCCACCCATGGGCCGATGGAGCATGGGCGACGTCCGGAACTGTCGAGGCGAGATGGGGTCCAGGATTGCACCACCCAGGCTTCGATGAAAACGTGAGTGGCGTCTGGAACCGCCATCGAGGTGGTGAAAAAGGTGAGAGTATCCACATGAGGTCAACCGGCTGGTCGAACCTCCTCTCCGGCACCAGGAAAAAAAAATTAAAAAGGGCTGATAGCCGTTAGCACTAGCCGTCGTTAGCCCCACGTGGTTAGCAGCCGGGACGTGCAGCCGCACGCCCGAAGAACAAACCCACGAGGTAGCAATGGGGTTGATGGTCGACCTAGCAGGTCATGCATCGTCCCCCCGTTGGATAGAAAGCCGATGCAGGAACGGCGAGCAACGCCTCCAGCCTTCTGCGGAGCGCGCACCGAGCCTCAGTCCGCGTGAACGAGGACATCCCAATTAATACCTGAGGACTCCTCTGTCCTCGCATCACCTCCTTAGCCTCATGCCAATACCCCTCCTCGACTCCTCCTTTCCCTCACTGGCGTCCCTTCCTTGCGTCTTAGCTCCGCCTCCGTAAGATGCGAGCGAGAGACACGAGGAGGTGACGCGAGGACAGAGGAGTCCTCAGGTACCAATCGGGATGTCCTCGTTCACTCAAATGTCACTCTTAAACGACGTCTGTTAATGAAGCCATGTGCACAGCTGACCCCCTCTCATCGGGCTGAACTGAAGAACCCTCAGAACCGGCCCATTTCTGGTTAAACATTTCTTTAAATGAATGAATCTTTCTCTTGTCAGTCAAGGAACTCAATGTGTGATGGTTGGTCCTGCTTTTGTGTTCCGTCTGTGTAAAATATAGCCTACATTTAAATACAAATATAATTATAGTAATGTGAAAGCATTTTAGAAATGAATTGCACATAATAATTCCCATGGAGCTGTGAGCACTGAGACATGTATGTGACGCTTTTCCACTCATCTTCCAGTTCTCTGTTTTCCTCTGTTGAAATGGACCAGCTGTGAAGGTGGGGGCGGGGCTTATATACGCGAGTAGTGAAAACACTTCCGCTAGTCTGCTCGTGTGTATTCTCCCGCACCCCTCCTCCCGCACCCCTCCTACCTCACCCCTCCTCGACTCCCCCCTCCTTACGCACCCCTCCTCCTGCACCCCTCCTCGACTCCCCCGTGTGCATTTCAGCTACTGGGACGTCCTTCAAAATTGATCAAAATGTCTTGATCAATTTCCGGGTCAAGTCCCGGAGGAGGGGAAGAGAGGAGTCGAGGAGGGGTATTGGGATGAGGCTCTTGTGTCTCTCACTCGCATCTTACAGAGGCGGAGCTAAGACGCAAGGAAGGGAGGCGAGTGAGGGAAAGGAGGAGTCGAGGAGGGGTATTGGGATGAGGCTTAGGTCTACGTAGGCTTGATTTAGAGTGAAATCTGCTGGGTTGCTTCAGAGCAGAAGAGAGGAAGATGTTGCTTTTATTTCAGAGCAAACTGAGATGAAGATATCAGTTTCTGATGAAGGTGGGCTCGTCTCGGACATCACTGACATGTGCCGTTTCATTTGGGTCTGTGTTCAAGTGTTTGCCGTTCAGCTACCGACACACGTGACATCTTCATTTGCACTGTTGACTGTTTGGTTTTCTAAAGACTTGTTATCCTGAAAACTTGGTATCCTTAAGACTTGGTATCCTAAATAATTGGTATTGTAAAGTGTTGTTACCCCAAAGTATTCTTACCCTAAAGACTCAGTATCCTAAAGAGTGTTTTCTTAAAGACCTGTTTTTTACCAAAATACTTGTTTACCTAGTCACTGGGGAAACTAAAGACTTGGTATCCTCAAGCCTTCATGGCATCGTAAAGACTTGCCTTCCTAAAGACTTGTTGGCATCTTTAAGAGGTATCATATTACGTGGTACCCTAAAGACCTGCTATCCTAAAGACCTCGATACCTCTAACTTGTCCTAAAGACTGAATATGAATGTGGTCTTCTTGAATGGTTTTCTACAGAACCTTAAGACTTGTTGTTATCCTCAAGACTTGGTATCCTCAAGACTTGGTATCCTCAAGACTTGGTATCCTAAAGACTTGGTATCCTAAAGACTTGTTATCCTAAAGACTTGGTATCCTAAAGACTTGTTATCCTAAAGAGTTGTTATCCTAAAGACTTGGTATCCTAAAGACTTGGTATCCTAAAGACTTGGTATCCTAAAGACTTGGTATCCTAAAGACTTGGTATCCTCAAGACTTGGTATCCTAAAGACTTGTTATCCTAAAGACTTGGTATCCTAAAGACTTGTTATCCTAAAGAGTTGTTATCCTAAAGACTTGGTATCCTAAAGACTTGGTATCCTAAAGACTTGGTATCCTAAAGACTTGTTGTCCTCAAGACTTGGTATCCTAAAGACTTGTTATCCTAAAGAGTTGTTATCCTAAAGACTTGGTATCCTCAAGACTTGTTATCCTAAAGACTTGGTATCCTAAAGACTTGGTATCCTCAAGACTTGGTATCCTCAAGACTTGGTATCCTAAAGACTTGGTATCCTAAAGACTTGGTATCCTCAAGACTTGTTATCCTAAAGACTTGTTATCCTAAAGACTTGGTATCCTAAAGACTTGTTATCATAAAGACTTGGTATCCTAAAGACTTGGTATCCTAAAGACTTGGTATCCTAAAGACTTGGTATCCTAAAGACTTGGTATCCTAAAGACTTGGTATCCTAAAGACTTGTTATCCTAAAGACTTGGTATCCTAAAGAC
>NW_027263022.1:207597-217597 GCF_902827115.2 Pseudochaenichthys georgianus
TCTGGTCACTTTAGTTTTGTATGTGGAAAGGTCATTCTGTCACCCAGTGGCAATATTATTGTATTAAGACTACAATTCCCACAGCGCCAGCCTTTAAGAGACTTTCTTTAGTTTTTAACCGTTAAATTATATTACATAATTTGTAAACAAGGGAAGACGTTTCTTTTTCATTTTATTTGCCTCTCTTGTTTGGATTTGTTTGATTTTGTTCAGGCCTTTTTCTGTGTTGGTCACTAACAAAGAAAGAAGCCAGACCAGTCGCCAGAGATGTGAGTGAAACGAAATAAATAAAAAGACAACGTGTTATAAACAGTGTTGGGTAAGTTACTTTTAAAAAGTAACTAGTAATAGTTATAGTTACTGCTCTCAAAAAAGTAACTAGTTACTTTACTTTAAAAATAATAACAATACAATTGAAAATGAAATGCTTTCAGTGGTATTTTGCTGACTAGTTCTCTGAAGGCGACAGACTCGACCGTTGCGATGGGCAGCATGTCCTCGACAACATACCTGGCAACCAATCTGTTCAGTTGACTCTGGGTGACATGTGGCGATTTAAAAAGATCGTTTTTTGGATTGGTGGTTGAGACGGTGGGGTCTTTGGCGACTAGTTTTATCGCCCAATGTACATTAGTTAGGTGCTCCAGGAGGTTGGCATTGCTGTTATTCGATGTGGACGATGCTTTCTGTCTGCACACAGTTTACATTTCACCGTAATATTTGTTGCGTCCTTTATCCCCACAAATTGAAAATAGTGGTTATATTATACGTTACTTTGTAACGCGTTAGTCCCAACACTGGTTATAAATGCCTTTTGAAGTGGCTTCTTCCACCTCCGCCTGCTAGTGAGCAATCAGACATATCAAATACATGTTAAATTAAACACCCCACCCGTCAGCTTTAATAAAAACAAACATGAGAAATTGAAGTTATATAAGTTTCTTTTCTCCTCTTAATTCTCTGTCAAAGCGTCTTTGAGTTTCATGAAAAGCGCTATAAAAGTCCCATGTATTATTATTATTATTATTATTATTACGTTAAGCTTTAAAGGTGGGGTAGGTAAGTTTGAGAAACCGGCTCGAGATACACTTTCTGTTATATTCCATGGAAAGCTCTTAACGTCCAGATAGCGATGAATATCTGAAGTGCTTTGACAAAAAATCCATAAAACACATCATCTGTGGAAGCCGTGGTGCTGTAAAAAGCTCGACCAATCATCTGAGCCGGCTAAAGTAACTGGATGGCCTACCTGCCTGTCAGCCTTCCATCGGTGCACTAACTCATCTCGTGCCCTCATTGGTCGTGTGCGCGGTCGTGTGTGTTGGGGGAGGGGCTCTGTGAGGAAGGGGCAGATTGGTTCCGGCTGTGTATTTTCAGATTCTAGCGCACTCGAGAAGGTTTCTCAAACTCACCTACCCCACCTTTAAGACCTGTGAACTAAAATAACACTGGTATATTTGAGGCTGTGGAAAATCACAGAAATGAAAACGGATCAATCCTTTGCACGACCGGATAAGTTAACTAAACATTTATCCGCCTTAAATACATAAAATATCAGACTCTGTCATGTGTCGTGTTTAAAAAACACACATTGAGTTATAAAACATCTCGATCCAGGAGTGTGTCAGATAAAGTCTGCAGGTTGTCGACATCGGGGTGCAGGATTGTGTAATCCACCCACTTGTATTGCTATGCTTTCTGAGGCTAACGGCTGATTTATATTATGTAACATTCGTATGGATATGTAGATCAATCAAAGATGAATCAATACTACATTAGAGCTTCCTTTTATCATCAAACAGGATCAGTTTATTATAATGACATGTGTGTGAGTCCAACGATCCTAATTGGCAGACTATTTTTGGAATAAACGTCACTGTGTGCTGACACTCTTCCCCATGTTGATGCAGGACGGAGGACAGCGACTCCCCTCAGAGCCCCGAAACTAAAACAGAGAAGAGACTTTGACTTGAAAGTGAGTTGTTGGCATCATGTATTCACTAACGGATCAATAACAAAGCACCAATGACTTCAGCAGCACCTCCTTCCTCCCTGGTGTGTGGGGTCATACGAGGATGTGCTTGACCTATTAAAGGAAAACTAACACATGAACAAAGTATCCTTTTCAGGGTCATTGTCCCAACACTTGGCACTACAGTGTTATTCTTTTTGAAGCTTTAATAGGGTGGACTTTGCTGAGTCAGCCAGTCTGCGATAATGGTGGCCTGTCAGCGGGTTACTGAGCGACAAAGAGCCGCTGGCCATGACCTACATATTTCTGTTTGTTTGATAATGATAAGAGCGCTCATTAAAGTAGGCCACCTCACCGCAGGGAGACAAAGGCAGGGGAGAGTGAGCGGTCATTATTTGGTGAAGGAGGGAGAAACCTTTTTTGGGGTGGAAAGGTGACAGTACATGACCAAAACTCACTTCGACAGTTCAGAATCGTAACAGCTTCAAACAGATCCAGTCTCAATAGAGCGGTGCAGGAAAGAGTAGTAACACCCGAAAGAAATATCAAGAATTTGACAACTTCCTGTTCGTCTGGGTGTATTTGGTTTTTATCCTCAAAAAAGGTCTGTGCTTTACACATGCTGAAGAGATTCTAACGGAGGTTGCTAACAAAGTTTCTGAATGAGACGACTACACATTACACCTATACCACCTTTAGCTTAGCGGTGGTGACGTGAAGTCATGTGACCGTGCTGTAGTTCCTTTATAGCCCAACATTAGCCTCCTTTAGCTTAGCGGTGGTGACGTGAAGTCATGTGTCCGTGCTGTAGTTCCTTTATAGCCCAACATTAGCCACCTTTAGCTTAGCGGTGGTGACGTGAAGTCATGTGACCGTGCTGTAGTTCCTTTATAGCCCAACATTAGCCTCCTTTAGCTTAGCGGTGGTGATGTGAAGTCATGTGACCGTGCTGTAGTTCCGTTATAAAACCCACACTGCTCAAACTTCGTTACTTTTCCTAAAATTGGTATATTTATTTATTTTGCAGCGTGGGGAATGAAGAGAAACAAATATATGAGCATTTTATGAGCATAGGTTTTTGACCCCTCATATAAACAAATGCATAACGCTGCGCTACACTTTGCGGCCACAAGCCGTTGCCAAGCAACGCTTATTGTTTAGGTCCTTTAATCAGCAGGCAGTCATATCATTAGCTAGAACTAGCTAGATCTGATAGATTTGGACATAAACGCGAGTGAAGTCTAACCGGACGCGAGAGAGAGATCAGAGCAGGGTCGGCGTCATGGGGGGTCATTCGCGGGCCAATGAGTCACTGTGCCCCCCCAACGCAGGGTGGGCAAGCCTTGCCACTTTCCCGTTCTTTTCTTTTTTTAATCATATAAGTGAAAATGTTTCCACTAAAGGTTTTTTGTGTGAAATACATCAGAAATAAAGAATACAAATATAAAACACAGCCTGAGGTGTGCTCACTGCTGCTCTCTGATCATGCTTGACCAATGACCCCTGACCTTTTTTTGTTATCATTACGTGGCTGTGTGTTAATCTGTTACACTGATTATACAGTAAAGCCATCGGAAATAATATGATATACAGTACAGTACAAGTACATGGGTCTCTGTGTTTCATTCAAGCTCGGCTCTGTGTGTGTGGCACGAGCGCATTTTGTGAGTGCGCGAGCGGTAACGTGGAATGTTGTTGTTAGCATCTGGTTAGCTAGCTATGCTAACGGATAAAAAGGGCTGTTTCTACACCAAGGTGGAGGAGAGTCCTCTCCTGTCAGACTGAGGATCGTATAACCTCAGCTCAGTGAGGTAAGGACTCTCTCAGTGTTTAGATAGTTCACTTTAGTGTAAGTTATCTCAGTGGGTCTCAAACGGTTTGGTCACCATTTATGTAAGTATTTTCGAGGAACACCTTTATATGATCATTATAGTTATTAAAGAGAGAATAAATGAAAAACGGGTATGAAATACTATAGGACAGTAACACAAGAACACAGTTTAAAAGGGGAGTGATTAGTAAAATATCCATAAAGAAAAGGTAAATCTGTGTACAGTTCTGTTTCATATGGATGCTGAGAGATAGGCTATCCATAAATCTCTTCATTTTGCTCTCAAAGTGCTCCAGATTGATGCTTTTAACTTCAATATTTAAAAAATAATCTTCCCGGGGGAGCATGCCCCCAGACCCCCCTAGAGGAGGTTAGGTCCACCCCCACCTAAAACATGTTCACATGGATAGGATACTAAATACATTTGCACACTTTTTATATGGTGGCCTATGTCCATATGATCAAATCAAATAACATTTTATTTATATAGCACATTTTCAACGATGTTTGGTGGAGCCAAAGTGCTGTATATAATAAAAAATAGCCTACAGTAGAAACACTTTACAGCAAATACAACAGCACCGTTTGTGCAGAATATCAGTATGAGAAAACGACACCCTCTGTCCTCATATGTTTCTGTTTTGGTGGTCATGCCACAACCGTGCATGTATGTGCAAGTCATAGGTGCGCTAGACAATAGCACCACACCCTGCAATGTGTGTGAAAGACAATAGACTTTACAGCATGTTTTTTCAATTGAAGTTGCGTTGGTGTTTGTGTGTTGGTTGTTGACGGCAGTGTGTGCCCCCCCTTGGTAAATGATTTCCCCCCCATTCGATTTGTTCTAGAGCCGCCCCTGGATCAGAGATCAGATCCGCTGCTGCTGACGGAGAACACGCAGCTCTGCACGATCACAGCTCCCCGCTGTGACGGACCGGTGAGTGGAGAAAATACACTAAGAGTCAGACCGAACCCACTCAGCTAGTGATCTGCTCTGGAACTAGCTAAACGAGTTATACATGTGTATTCTTTACTGTCGGTCACTCACTACAGGTTCAGCGAGCTGCACCAGCCTGACGGGCTGCAGGAGAGGGAGAGGAAAGGACAGCACCCCGTTTATTGTTCCCATTTCATTATCCAGAGTTTCTGTAAACTTTTGAATAAAGTAGTTAATCTACTTTTAGTAGTTTGTTTAAACGCATTACTGATGTTGTTTTGTTCATTAACATAACATCAATCTCACGTACCCCCTGCAGTGCTCCAACGTACCCCTAGGGGTCCGCGTACCCCCATTTGAGAACCACTGGTCTATGTTAACAGGAAGTGATGACATTATTTTTCTGGAGTCATTTCTGAACGTCTGTCCCAAGCCACTGTCTTCAGTCTGCATACACATAACACGCTTTACAATTTGGAACTGCGTCCAATGGATGTGAGAGTTGATGTCTCCTGAAGCTCCTACTGTAGGGGACACATTCATCACGGGCCACATTAGCATTATGGCTGCACTCAAAGGGCCGGTTGTATATAAATATACATATCTAAATATATAATATACATATAAAATGATGTATTACAGTGAGAAACGTTCCGCTGTGCAAATATAAGTGCGATTAAAATGCATTAATTTTTTTAACGCGTTAATTTTTGTGTAATTAATTCATCTTAATTAACGCGTTAAAGTACCGGCCCTAATTATATTACATTGTTGCCTCTCCATTGGATTATTATCAGATAGCGTAATGACTTCCCGAACTAACCCTAACTGAACGCAGAATTATCGGGCAAATAAACGTAAGTTTCTTCAGTGCGCATGTCACACGATGAGAAGCATTGTGTCATGTCTCTGATACAAACCGTGAGGCAGGTGAGCCTTTACTAATCATGGCTTATCCGCTGAATTGAAAACAGGTGTCGTCCAATCAGCTGCAGCGACAAAGACCATCCGGAGAACGGGAGGCACAGAATGATCGCTCACTAAAATGCATCACGAACTCTTTAAACCCAAAAGAAATACACAACACCAAACAGACACTGATGAATATTTATATTTGTTAAATAATAATACAAAAACACACATCAACACATGACCGCTCTCTACTTCAAATGCTGTCTGCACATTTCAAACATCCAACACAGTGAACATAATTACATCTGGACGAACCAGTCCGAACTATTTTCAAACCGATTCTTCGCTACCTTCCCACTGTATGCCCGACACAGTTTGGTCCCATGAACGCATCGCACAACACGTTCACCTTATCACTGAAAAGAAAAGGAGTGAAACATTTAGTTTTGGGAGAAGGGGTTAAATAAGTGTAGACTTCTTCCAACCCCTTTTCGGATGTGTAATTAGGTAGATCAATTGTTTGTATATCATTTGTAAGTTAATAACATTTTTGTTTATCAATTTGATAACTGCTTAAGTGTGTGCAGTATCACGATTCTCTCGTTTCACTTCATATATTTAGTTTTACACGTTCGAAATAAATCAAATCAATGAAAAATGCCCCATGTTTCGAGAGGGGTCTGCCTGCAGACCTCCACTCTCAGGACAGTTCCGGTGCAGACCTCCACTCTCAGGACACCTCCACTCTCAGGACAGGAAGTGCACGCTAAGAATTCCAAAATAAAACCACCACTATCAGTGCAGTGCCACTTTCCAAACAGGAAATGCACGCAAATACAAAATAAAATCGGATCGTGACGGATCTTGATACTTATTATATACATATGTTGGACACAGGCCGTGGGGGGACGCCCGAGGGCAATGTCCCCGGGAGAAACCGGGTGAAAGTGAAAAAAAGTGTCCGAAAATAGGCACTCATATGAGGCGGGCAGAGTCCCCTGTCAACTCCCGTTACATTCCTCCATGGTGTCATTTGAGCGAAACACTTTAGTGTCCCCTGGTCTCCCAGCTGTGTGCGTCACTCTTTAGTGTCCCCTGGTCTCCCAGCTGTGTGCGTCACTCTTTAGTGTCCCCTGTGTATAGGCACTCATGAGGCGGGCAGAGTCCCCTGTCAACTCCCGTTACATATCTCCATGGTGTCATTTGAGCAAAAAACTTTTACGAGAACCAGGCTGGGGGGGGGGGGGGTCAAAAGGGCTTGACCAAGGGTGAGTCTCCATTGTGATTTGAAAGCTTCCATCAAACGAGTCCTTCCTGTCCTGACAGTGGAGGTGTCCTGAGAGTGCAGGTCTGCAGGCAGGCTGCATGTTTCCCATGCCATAAAATGTATTTTTCTGACCTCCAGTCAGAGTTGGTTTTTACAGACGGGATTTGAACGTGGCATCAGACGAGCTGCTTGCCGTTTTTATCTGGACTCGCCCTTGGGTTTCAGAAAGGCCCCATTGTTGAATAAGCAGCTGGTCATTGAGTGACCCAGATCAGGCTGACATGCTTCTGCGTTGCTCGGTAATGTCCGTGTTGTGCCAGTTTGGTCTTGAAAGCTTGCCAATCGTCATGGCAACCCTATAGGACGCTGCAGAGCGTTTAAAACGGCTGTGAGTGTGACAGAGAAGTCAGGACAAGTTAAAGAAAGCTGCACTAGAGGCAGAAAGTCATGCACTCTTTGCATTTGCTGTCTGGGTGCACACTACATCTTGTTGTACTACGTGTAATAACAATAAAGTGGAATCTGATCAATGCATTTGAGATTACACAAATAGGAGCCGATCAAGGAGGCGTGTGGCGCAGTGGGTAGTGCGTTGGTGTTGGGATCAGGTTCAAACCCCTCTGCAGTCAGCATGTCGTTGTGTCCCTGAGACTCTTCACCCCAAAGTGCTCCTGTGGGGATTGTCCACAGTACTGAGTATGTAAGTCGCTTTGGATAAAAGCGTCTAACAAGTGACATGTAATCCTAAAATATACATTTGTTGATTTTAAGTCCAATGATGTGTAAGCAGCACGGTCACATGACTTCAGCACCGCTAAGCTAAAGGTCGCTAACGTTGTGCTATAAAGTAACTACAGCACGGTCACATGACTTCAGCACCGCTAAGCTAAAGGTCGCTAACGTTGTGCTATAAAGTAACTACAGCACGGTCACATGACTTCAGCACCGCTAAGCTAAAGGTCGCTAACGTTGTGCTATAAAGTAACTACAGCACGGGCACATGACTTCAGCACCGCTAAGCTAAAGGTGGCTAACGTTGTGCTATAAAGTAACTACAGCACGGTCACATGACTTCAGCACCGCTAAGCTAAAGGTCGCTAACGTTGTGCTATAAAGTAACTACAGCACGGTCACATGACTTCAGCACCGCTAAGCTAAAGGTCGCTAACGTTGTGCTATAAAGTAACTACAGCACGGGCACATGACTTCAGCACCGCTAAGCTAAAGGTGGCTAACGTTGTGCTATAAAGTAACTACAGCACGGTCACATAACTTCAGCACCGCTAAGCTAAAGGTCGCTAACGTTGTGCTATAAAGTAACTACAGCACGGGCACATGACTTCAGCACCGCTAAGCTAAAGGTGGCTAACGTTGTGCTATAAAGTAACTACAGCACGGTCACATGACTTCAGCACCGCTAAGCTAAAGGTGGCTAACGTTGGGGGTGATGACGTTTAATCGTCTCATCAAATCAATGGACACTTGTTAGCAACCGCCGTTTGGACAGGAAGTGCAAACATGCTAAGTAATTTCTGGGTTTCAGGACTCATCCCTGCGCCACATCTGAAACAACGACTTGTCAACAACGGCCATGATACAACACAACAACAACATTACCAGAAGAAACACCAAACCGTCAGTCAGCCTCTCGGGTTGAACATCACAACATTTAAAACACAATGAAAACGTTCTGCTGCGGCCTTTTGTTTACTTAAACAGGCTGCAATGTCAACAAAAACAATACAACAACGTAAGGCATCTCATGATCCTCGCAGCAAAGCTTGATATCCTGACAGTGAGCTGCACACAAAGCTATCTGATACAAAACGCCGTGCCTTCATACACATCTTTACAGCATCGCTAAAGCAGGAAACAGGAAATATTACAACTCAAATCCAGAAATATATTCATGTGTTTTAGTAACAATATGTACGTCTGTATTTTGATTTCTTTACCTCACACCTTGATGCAGAGTGACTCTATTTATTATAAATATTATTGTTATTCGTTTAAAATAAAATTGATAATAATATAAAACAAATATTAATTATTATTATTGATCAAAATTAATGATTAAAAATAGTCAAAATAATACAAATTATTATTCATAAAAAATAAAAATGTACTTTTTAAAACATAATTATATTAATAAAAAAATAAAAATACTGTTATTATCAATTAAAATAATAGTAATAATAATATTTACCTTAGCAAACTAGCGACCTAGTATCATTTAAAAGGCTGTTGACACACACTGTATATTTATGTGCTGGGAACAGAAATATTAAATACCATTTTTTTTATGTAGAGTTTCTGCAAGGCTGACAAAGAAAGAGAGACATCTTTTTAAACCAAAAAAAAAAACTACAACGTCAGTGTTGTTTTGTAATATGGTCCATGTGCAGATAAAATACATTTTGGTGTGTGTGTAGATGTTGCAGCGGGAAGTTACCACCTTATCTGCTGCAACACGGACACATAACACACACGCACAAACACACACACACACACACACTGCATTACAGCCCATAATAATGTCCGACAATAAAAAGCACGCATTGTAAAACTCCACAATCTGATCCACCTCGTGTGTGTGTGTGTGTGTGTGTGTGTGTGTGTGTGTGTGTGTGTGTGTGTGTGTGTGTGTGTGTGTGAGTGTGTGTGTGTGTGTGTGTGTGTGTGTGTGTGTGTGTGTGTGTGTGTGTGTGTGTGTGTGTGTGTGTGTGTCACTCCAGGCCGAAGCCCTCAGCGTTGGAGATGGCGATGGTCAGTTTGTGTTTGAGCTCCTTCCTGTTTCTGTACGGAGGGAGGCAGATCTGATTGAAACACGTGTGAGAGATCGGCAGCCTGGGGGGGGGGGGGGGGAGAACAGAGGTTTTAAAATCAAATAATATCAACGTCATTATGTCTTCAAACATTTACCAGTAATATATAAACAACTGGTAAAAACCTCAAGTTAGTAAGTTAGCAAGTTTACTTAGTATGTCATTAAGTTAGTTGGTGGGTAAGGAAGTAGAGAGTTAGTAAACAAGTTAGCAAGTAAGAAGGTAATTTAGGAAGTAAGTACGTACTGTGTAAAAG
>NW_027263022.1:222597-232775 GCF_902827115.2 Pseudochaenichthys georgianus
CACACACGTACACACACACACACACACACACACACACACACACACGTACACACACACACACACACACACACACACACACACACACACACACACGTACACACCAGTGTTTCCCCTATATACAAATAGTGGCGGCGCCGCTGCTGAAATATGCGCGCCGCTGCTAGGGGGCGCCAGCTAGCTACCCAAAAAAAAAAAAAATCTTTTTTTTTTTTTAAATTAAAATAATAATAAGTGGCGACCCTTTTTCATTTTTGATTGTTTGTTATGTGGATTTGTAGTATTTGTGTTACTGTATGTTCAATAAAGGTGTATTTTTGCTAAATGTTGAGACATTGCCACTGTATGTACAAGGCAGGGCCGATTTTTTGTATAGGGCACCAGATCTGGGGGGCGCTAGTAGATGTTTCTACAGCCAGGGTGGAGGAGAGCTCTCCTGTCAGACTGAGAGGCTCAGTGAGGTAAAGGACTCTGAGTGTTTAGATAGTTCATTTCAGTCTAAGTTGTCTCAGTGGGGTCTCAAACGTTTTGACCACAAATTATGTAAACACATATTTCCAAGGCTCTCCTTTATAATTATTAGGATAAATAAAAACAGGTTTGAAATCATTCCAATGTATACTATAGGACAGTAATCCAAAAATATTGTTTAAAGTTGGAGAGATACAAAAATATGCATAAATAAATGTTAACTAGGTCAAATAAGATATGAATGAACAACAAAAATAAAATAAGTGACATGTATTTGTTATTGGCTATGGTGGGTTATTGGTTATGTTCACGTACTTATTTGATTATTAAAATGTAAACCGATCTTTTTCATATGGGTGTTTTAGAGTTGTACCCCCTAGATCAGGGGCCTATGCTACGAAGCTGGTTCAACCTAACCTGGATATGTTTGAGTTAGCCGGTTGGCCTAATCCAAAACATACGCGCTCTCGCTAAACTGTACTACGGCGCTGGTTATCAAGTGGATCGCTCAAGCCAGCCGTGTCCTATCTAGTTAGGTGCGCGTTCACATGAAAGGGGTGGTATCTGGAGCATTCGACCAATCACAAGCATGGAGAAGCGTACTGACAGCGCAGCGTCATACTTCCTGAATGAAAAGTGAACTTTAATATTAGTCAAAAATGAAGAAGTTAAACTTTAAACATCCATGACTTAAACACTTGATCAGGATCAAAGCCACAGAGCTGCAGCTGCAAGGTGAACACAGCTGGAGCAGAACACGTGTTTGAATGCGTACATTAACAGGTTTATGATATCACTGCCCGTCTAAAACACGATCTGACTTTAATTACATCTGTCTCGAGTGTTTCGTCAACTTATGTGTTGCTTAAAATAATGCTTCTGCATCCAGTCTGTGACGCTGTGAGTGCTGCACGGCCAGATACGGCTCAGCTGACTCAGATCAGGAGATATGTGATACATTATGAAGTGATATGCCGCGGACTGTACTTAATGTGATCCGGTTACTTATGTTGTGGCCGATATTTAAGTAAGCTTTCTTAACGCTAATGTTATAATAGTCAGATTGCTCTGAAGATGGAGGTGATATTCTGTTCATGTTCACGTTCACACAGTCGGTGATTTTTGCCGGCCGTCTTTCCTGCAACGGCAGCTTTTCTGTGTTTCCTTTCTCCTGTAATATGACTTGATCGCTTTAAACTCCGCACACTGAGCTCTGATTGGTCAGCAGGCGGTGCTTTCACTGAGTTGAGCTCTTAACCTGCAACCTAACCTGGTCCTGACCAGGTTAGCTGCTTAGCATAAGTTACCATGGAGATCTAGCCTGCTAAAAAGAGAACCAGCTTCGGATGACCGGAAAGCCGGAGTTTTCCCTGAATGTAGCCGCTAAGCGAAAATCCTGCTTCGCAGTATACCCCCCAGGTCTCTAGTAATTGTGTGCTCAAAGTGCACCAGATTGAAGCATTTTACTTTAAAATGTTAACAAAAAATAAATAAATCTTCCCGGGGGGGGGGGGGGGGCATACCCCCGGACCCCCCTAGAGGATGTGACGTCCACCCCCCAATTAAAACAAGCTCATACAATACTGAATACATTTGAAGCCATTTTGACGGATATGACCCATGTCAACAAGTTTCTGTTTTTTGTAGTGTATTTGCCTTTTATAGAAATGTTTCATTTATTCTTTACATATAAAATCTAGGGCAGCAGATTGGCTAGAGCCGGCCCTGGTGCCAGGCCTCAAGAGCCTTTCTTCTGCTGACACATAGAAACAAATTGGCGTGGCGCACTTCGCACGCTCACACACTCAAAAATTCCATGCGCTCACATTATACTGGGCCCACGTGCCTTAGCACCGCTGCTATGACTCCATCCTAGGAGAAACACTGTACACACACACACACACACACACACACACACACACACACACGCACACACACACACGCACACACACACACACACACACGCACACACACACACACACACGCACACACACACACACACACACACCACACACACACACACACACACACACCCGCCTAAAACTGGTAAACACACCCCCTATTATTAAACCACAGCCTGCCTGATCATGTCTTGAAACGTCACACAATGTGGACGTGACTGAAGGCACGCACACACACACACACACACACACACACACACACACACACACACCACACACACACACACACACACACACACACACACACACACACACACTCCTGCATGGATCGCTCAGATCTCGACTGTTGATGTGACCTGAGACAATGTGGGCCAGGGGCCAAAGGTCAGAGGTCACAGTGTACACTAACAGGGCTGCTGTTATCATAGACAGGACACTTTAACCTCTGCAGACCATTTACATGCACTATACACCCCACTGAGAGAAAGAACACTGCAGAACGCAAGTTTAGATGCAATGACGTCTGTTAAAGTCATCTTTACCGGATCTACTGTCTTTCTCCACTCTTCATCACAAGTCACTTGGTAGACGCTTTTATCCAAAGAGACTAGCATCCTCAGTGCTGTGGGCAATCCAATCGCAGGGACACAACGCCATGCTGACTGCAGTGGGGTTTGAACCTGTGCTCCCCTGATTCAAAGTCCAGCACACTACCCACTGAGCCACAGCCTCCCTTCATCTACCAACACAACAACACTCTGACTCAATCTGAGGGACAGGAGCGAGGACTCATGTCTGGAAACATCTCCGTGCATTTTGATTAACTTGAATATGTTGTCTTTTGGTTCTGTAGCATTTCTCAATCAATCAACAACTGTATGAATCCCGCAAGGGGCCGTTGGTTGTGAGCAGCAGCTTGCAGTATGTCAGGAACATACCGGAAGAAACACACAGACGCACCCGGGGCACAGATGTGGATCATTCCAATCTACACTATAAATAGTTCAAAGCATCACAATAATAAATAAACAATAAATAATAAATAAATAATCAAGTTAAAAGCCTTTTCAAGAATGTAGAAGTTTGAGTGCAGAAGGGATGAATGATTTAGAGAAGAGATGAGTCCTTTGATCAGGTAGAGCATATCTTCGCCCTGATGGCAACAGACGAAGTTCATGTGAGAGTACGCGACCTGGAGAGTACGCGACCCGGCGAGTTCGCGACCCGGAGAGTACGCGACCCGGCGAGTACGCGACCCGGCGAGTTCGCGACCCGGAGAGTACGCGACCCGGCGAGTACGCGACCCGGAGAGTTCGCGACCCGGAGAGTACGCGACCCGGGGAGTACGCGACCCGGAGAGTACGCGACCCGGAGAGTACGCGACCCGGCGAGTACGCGACCCGGAGAGTTCGCGACCCGGAGAGTACGCGACCCGGAGAGTACGCGACCCGGAGAGTACGCGACCCGGCGAGTACGCGACCCGGAGAGTTCGCGACCCGGCGAGTACGCGACCCGAGAGTACGCGACCCGGCGAGTACGCGACCCGGAGAGTTCGCGACCCGGCGAGTACGCGACCCGGCGAGTACGCGACCCGGAGAGTACGCGACCCGGAGAGTACGCGACCCGGAGAGTTCGCGACCCGGAGAGTACGCGACCCGGAGAGTACGCGACCCGGCGAGTACGCGACCCGGAGAGTACGCGACCCGGCGAGTACGCGACCCGGAGAGTACACAACCTGGAGAGTTCAGAACGCTCTCGGCTTTCCGCAGAATCTGTCGGTTCCAGAAGGAATTTAAACAACTTTTAAACAAACTTCAGTCTCTGCACTTCACACTTTTCTCACTTACTTTGTTTTCCAAAAACCCTCAAAAGAGTTGTTTTTTAACCATAATGGCAAAAGTGAATTACATTGTATCCACGTTCTAATCCAGCAGTTCTTCAATGTTAACGGAAAGCATGTGTTACTCAGACCTAGTGCACACGCTGCTTTTTGTTTCTCCTGCTGACCTACTTGCGGCCTCTGCACACGGTGTGGACATCGCACTTTTCCATAACGTTGAACCTCGACCTCTAAACCTCGTGCTCATGTATCCTCCTGTGCAAAGGATTGTGGGTGAGCGTAGAGGGAACTGCTAAGTGCTCCCGGAAGCCGCCGGACATCCTGGTATGTTTGGCACACTGTGTTTTGGGCCTTCTTGATCTCCACCTGGCAGGAGTCTGCTGACGCACTGCGTGACCTTCCGCGACCTTCCGTGACCTTCCGTGACCTCACGTGACTGGTGCAGCTTCTTGTGGACGTTTCCAACGGCTACCGGTGATGTAGTGAAGGCGGTATACTCATGGACAGACACAGCAGCTGCAGTGGAGATATGGAAATGACCACCTGAAGTCACAGGCTCCTCCGGCAGAGCAGCATGAATATATACACACATATCTTTGAGTGATACTTCACAGAGACGTATTATATTCTACAGAGACGTCCGACGGAGACAAGCTGATTAGTGGAGCCATCACGAGCTACAACTGAACGTGTGCAAAACCATATGAACTAGGGGCATTGTGGTGTAGCGTCCCATTGGACTTCTCTGCCCTCTTCTATGGACATGGGGTCACGGAGGCCCTCGGTGGACATGGACAGAAGACGGTGGGGGACGCATGTCAACATTCTGAGGACGAAACACAATCTCAACTTTTTTTCATTCAGATTTCTTTCTCAGAACTCAAACTTTTGAATCGCTTTTGGAGAGATCTCAAAGGGACATTCACTTTGATCCTCTTCCGTATGTCAGCCTTTCTTTGTGTTTTAACATCAGGACAAAGTCACACATATATTAATTAGTTTTTCACTAATAACCGCCTCGCTGCACATCAACCCGTTCATTATGTAAAACCCTTTCTACTGTTCCATTATTTTCCAACACACACACACACACACACACACACACCACGCACACACGCGCACGCACGCACGCACACACACCCACACGCACCCACACACACACACACACACACGCACGCACACACACACACACACACACACACACACACACACACACACACCCCCACTCACTGGACTCACCATGAGTGCGTCAGAGGCACACACGCTGTGGAAGCCGTGGAAGAAGGCAGCGAACTGTTTGTAGATGGATTTATTGAGCAGGAAGTCGACGTAGAGCTGGACGTACTCTGAGGGAGAGGAGAAACACAACAGTGGCTTTCTTTAATACATGTTCCAGGCCAGGCTGCTGCGCACTCCGAGGCACGGAGCTGGACCTGGACCTGGACCTGGACCTGGACCAGGTCCAGGACCTGGAGCAGCAGGAGAACAGGGAACATGAGTTTTAATAAGAGGAAGAAAGTGCATTTCTCCACCTCTCGCTCATTAACCTGTTAAGCCCGAAGGTCCCCGCCGACGGGGACCCTGATTTTTTTTATACACACTCACACAAATATTTTTAATATTTTTTTAAGAATCTTTTTTTTTTATTTACATTTGTAAAATTTTTTTTTTTTAATGGAATGAATACCTATAGTGATTATTCAATGTAATACAATGATTTTTATAGTCTGGTATCTGAAAAAGGTCAAATGGCACTGATGGAACCAAATGTGCCCAAAGCTTATTCCGCCTGGACTTTATTTTCATAAACCTCTCTAAAAAGGTCAAATGTCACTTGTTTTGCCTCAATCTTGATACAGGGTACTTATTATATGTTATAATTTGGATTCCTAAAGCTTTTAGGCTACTAACCCATCATTCAAGGTTGGTCTTCACTATAAGTAATGGGTTTTCTTTAGGCGGAGACAGGAATTTACATTTTTTTGCTATGTTCCATCTGAATTTACTCTGACACAGAAACATCTATATTGATTCTGACACTTCTACATCCAACTCACAGATGTAACCTTGCTTTGATAACAACAATTATTCATATAAACCTTTTATAAGTGAAGTTACAGTAATTTGTTCTGGGAATGTCATTTTCGAGCCTGAAACCTGAAAAACAGGCTCGGGGTTTAACAGGTTAAAAGAACAACGAGGCTTTGAGCCGAGCATGGAGGCAAAACACATGGCGAGGATTGAACACGGGCTGGGATGTATATAATGTTATATTGCATCATCATATCAGAGTACATGTCGTGTTGCATGACTTTGATTTCCTGGGTTTAAAGGGTGTGTTCATTAAAGTGAGGTCATTTGTCATTCGTGTTCTCACCCATTAGATTAGATCGACTTTATTCATCACACATTCAGATTGTGTGTTGTCAAGTGAGCAGGTCTTAAACACAAGATAATAAGGGTATTAAGAAAACACAAATACAATTACATTACAGATAAACAGTACATGTATATTATACAGTTCATGTCAACAGTCTGACGCCTTCCCCAACGCCGGGTGGCAGGATACGCCGTGAGGTGGGGTGCGGCCTGCCAGTAAACCCAAAGAAGAAGAAGAAGAAGAAGAAGAAGAAGAAGAAGAAGAAGAAGAAGAAGAAGAAGAAGAAGAAGAAGAAGAAGAAGAAGAAGAAGAAGAAGAAGAAGAAGAAGAAGAAGTCAGCGGCTTCATTTGCGTAATCTTCTCTCAGGGAACTTATTCCGGTGTGACCGCGCTCCGTACTGAGTGCCAGGGGCGGCGGGTACTGTACAGTACAGCCACCTGTGTCCTGTGTGCTACGAAGCCAGTTCCACTGACCCTGGATACGTGTGAGTTATCTTCACTGACCCTAACAAACGAGATATCGCTAAGCGGTCCCACGACGCTGGCTAATATCAACTCGGTAAATCAAGCCGGGGTTTCCCTCTCCAGCTGAGAGCGCGCTCACGTGAGAGGGGCGGGGTTAGGAACATTTGACCAATCACAAGCAGGCACAAGTGTACTGACAGCGCAGCGTCATACTTCATTAATGAGAACTAAACTAATATTAGACAAATATGAACTTTAAACATCCATGACTTAAACATAGCGTCTAATCCAGGATACGACACAGAGCTGCTGCAAGGAGGATATGGTGAAGGTGAACTGGGTGAACAATAAATAAACTACCGAGTGTTTGGAAGCGTTTAGTTTTATGATATCTCCGCCCCGTCTGAGTCACGAGGGGATCCGACTTTCACTACATTTGAGTTGAGTGTTTCCTCAACTTAATGTGTTGCTTAAAATAATACGTCTCCAGTCTGTGACGCTGTGAGTGCTGCACGGCCGGATAGGGCTCGAGAAGCTGACTCAGACAAGGACGAAGGACGAAGAAGAGGGGACACATGTTGATGTAGAAGAGACATGGAGAAGAGGGGACACATGTTGATGTAGAAGAGACATGGAGAAGAGGATTTTGAATAATAAGTGACCTTGAATGCCTTCCTGAGTCAGGGTGCACTCACCCTTCCTGTTGAGCTTGGTCACAGGGATCTTGTCTCCTCCAGGCTTCAGGTTGTGAGATTTGACCACGCCCATTTCCTCCTGAAATACCTGCCAACACAAACACACATGCATGAGGTCACATGAGGTCAGACACACACACCAATGAGTATCAGGAGTCCTTCAGGGTCAATGGCTGCTCAAGGAGCAAGTAATACAGCAGAGAAATACTACAGAGTGGAATACTATTCATTGAAATGCATGTTTTTTAACCATGTGTTAAAAAAAACCACTTAAAATTGCTTCATAACATAAGTTCCCTTTAGTGTTTACTTCCTGTCTGTCTTCTTCTGCTGTTCCCTTCAGTGTTTACTTCCTGTCTGTCTTCTTCTGCTGTTCCCTTTAGTGTTTACTTCCTGTCTGTCTTCTTCTGCTGTTCCCT
The DNA here is from genome assembly GCF_902827115.2 of Pseudochaenichthys georgianus. Taxonomy (NCBI): domain Eukaryota; kingdom Metazoa; phylum Chordata; class Actinopteri; order Perciformes; family Channichthyidae; genus Pseudochaenichthys; species Pseudochaenichthys georgianus. Next base: position 230,766 of record NW_027263022.1, read on the forward strand.
TTAGTGTTTACTTCCCGTCTGTCTTCTTCTGCTGTTCCCTTTAGTGTTTACTTCCTGTATGTCTTCTTCTGCTGTTCCCTTTAGTGTTTACTTCCCTGTCTGTCTTCTTCTGCTGTTCCCTTCAGTGTTTACTTCCTGTCTGTCTTCTTCTGCTGTTCCCTTTAGTGTTTACTTCCTGTCTGTCTTCTTCTGCTGTTCCCTTTAGTGTTTACTTCCCGTCTGTCTTCTTCTGCTGTTCCCTTTAGTGTTTACTTCCTGTATGTCTCCTTCTGCTGTTCCCTTTAGTGTTTACTTCCTGTCTGTCTTCTTCTGCTGTTCCCTTTAGTGTTTACTTCCTCTCTGTCTTCATCTACTGTTAGCTTTTCCTTCCTGAGCAAACTCCTTAGCAACGGTCTGATGTCCTAGCAACAGTCTGCTAGTGAAAATTAACGACCTCTGGAATGTCCAAATGTACCAATCAGTATTGAGTATTCAACCAAGCCGTGTTATAGCCTAATGTTTGAGAATTGAAAAGATGAAAATAAATGTTTTAATAAAAACATTTTGTGGATTTTGGAAAGTGTTATATTGTAGTTTAAAAAATAATAATGTTTGGACAGATAATGACACAGTAAAGTTCAATTAGAGGAGAGGAGAAGGATGATTATATTTTATTCAATATGTCCCTTAGATACATTGTTATGTTATTGTATTTTCTCCTCATAGCATTGTGAGGCACCTTGAGATGACGTTGCTTTTAAAGTGTGCTATATAAGTAAAATGTATTATTATGATTTAAGGATGCAATGTTCGAATCCCAACTTTAGGATTGAAACTCTCTTGCTTGTAAATAGACTGCATGTATTAGCGTGGGAACAAAATACAATCCTGCTGGCACCACGGTCGCTTTATATTTAGCATACAGTCATGAGAGGGTATGAAAATATGTGTCAACAACACTTTGTATACATGCACACAGTTTGGCTTGAGGTTTATACATACTCTAGATCTGGGTTAGAGGCCATAGGGAAGGCTTTATGTCAGTGGGAGCTCTTGCAGTACACATTTGAAAATAGAGCGTTATAAATACAGTTAAAGAGACGCAGGCTGATGAACAAACATATGGAAACTGCAGGGATTCAGTGTGCTGCAGGTCAGAGGATTCATCAGCACCACAGAAGTGTGACGGACCAGCCTATAGCTCACAAATAACACCTCAGGCCTCTACATGGTGTTTCTTCTCACATATGTTCGGGAGACATATATAACTCCATAAAGCCTTCCTTTGTATCTGGTTACTAGGGGCACCGTGCTGCGAGCTGCGTCACAAAACATGCTGACGTCATGACAGGAAACACCTTGTTTGAGACGTAAGGTGATATTTCAAATGATTACTGGCAGCCTTTATAGATGCCATTGCTCCAACTAAGGTAAAGGAAGTGTCTGTCAAGAACATATCTCCATGGAGAAAGGCCATGACCGTGAAAACAGAAAAAAGAGAATGTCGAAAAGCTGAACGCAGGTGGAGAAAAAGAAATCTCCAGGTTCACTTTGAAATTTATAAAGAGAGACTTGGCCTTTATCATTTGGAATTGAAAAACGCACGACAATCGTTCTTCTCTGACATCATTACCAAAAACAAAAACAACGCACGTGCCTTGTTTGCTACCGTCGACAGACTAACTAACCGCGCAGTGTCAGTAGCCTCTGAATTTCTATCCACCAGGGCGTGCAATGACTTTGCCTTCTTCACTGACAACATTCAGAACATCAGACAAGCAGTCAGTGCCTCTGCATCAGGAACAGCACATGTGTTGTCTCTGTGTCCACTTAACATCAATTCAGACACCATGACACAGTTCCATCAGATTAATGATAAAAACCTAGAGGACATTATTCAACTTCTGAAGTCCTCCTCCTGCTGCCTTGATATTATTCCAACAGGGTTTTTCAAAGATGTTTTGCCTTGCATGGCCTCAGATCTTCTTCATATAGTAAACACATCTCTTCACTCAGGTGTTTTTCCACAGG